>NC_022029.1:15418778-15449606 GCF_000317375.1 Microtus ochrogaster
GGGGAGGAGGCAGAAATCCTCAATAAATAAATAAATTTAAAAAAAATAAAAAATTAATTAATGAAATGTCCAGCTCCCTTCCGAATACTTATCCTCACACCCATGGACAAGTCTACTCCTTATCAACGAAGCTTTTTGAAGCTATTACAGAGAACCAGAACTGGTCAAAGCACAGAGAAGAGACTGAAGTGCTCAGTCCCAAATGGGGCATCTGTAACATGACCTCTACATCCAAGGCCAGCAAACATAGAGGATGGGCTCGGGGGCAGAGGGATGGTAATAGCCAGAGAACAATGAACACTACTGTAAAAGAGTGTCTTCTGTTCAAGACAGTGATGCCTCATTCATATACTCTCAGATGGTTGCATACAAAAGGGCTTGAACAGGACCATACCAATCAACATACAAGAATGGATGGGAAAAAAAAACATTTCTAAGTCTCCATCCTTAGATGAGAAGCTATAAACAATCAATGGATCTAGAGGGATAAACAGCCAAGTTTCTTCAGGGAAAATCACCTGGATTGGTCACTCAAACTTAAGCATCTATAAGCAAGAGTAGTTGGACTCAGAAGGATGTGGTGCGTGTGTGTGTGTGTGTGTGTGTGTGTGTGTGTGTGTGTGTGTGTGTGATGACTTTAGAAGAAAAGGACATGAATTTAGAAGGGAAAGTAGTGAGGGGACAAAGTATTTGTAAGGGAGAGATGGAGAAGAAACGATGTAAAACGGTACATTTGTGTGAAATTCTAGAAAATGATGGTTAATGGATAAGAGTGAGTATAAGGCACTAAGGAATTTCTATAACAGTTCATATATTGTCCAAGGATTCCTTAGCACTAGGCATTCCTGTCCACTATTCCAATGTGACTTAGCCCAGGTTCAGGAATCTGTATTTGTCATTCACCAAGGTATTCTTACATATGTCACATAGACACAGTTGATAAATAATGCTGCTCACCTTGCAGTTTTAGGTTCTTACCTGGAAAGCAATCCTGTATTACACATAGCCTCGGTCGTAATAAATTAACCAGAGTGTTAAGATGACTCATTCATGGTCATTTTGAAATTCTTAAAATAGTTTGTAATTTTAGTGGGCTTGGGAGATGGTCCAGTCAAAGTGTTTTTCATGTAAATGCAAGGATCTGAGTTTGGATTCTCAGCCCCATGTAGCAAATTTGGAGAGTGTATGCACTTTTAATGCTAGTCTTGAGAGACAGACACAGAATTGGGGATTGCTAGTCAGTCAATTCAGTTGAGTTAGTTTATTTTTGTTCATTGAGAAATTTTGACCTAAGTAAGGGTCCTAAGAATAACATCATAGGAGCACCGGACAGAAATCTCAAGGTCCAAATCAGGAGCAGAAGGAGGGGGAGCATGAGCAAGGAACTCAGGACCGCGAGGGGTACATCCACACTCTGAGACAATGGGGATGTTCGTTCGGGAATTCACCAAGGCCAGCTGGCCTGAATCTGAAAAAGCATGGGATAAAACCGGACTTGCTGAACATAGCGGACAATGAGGACTACTGAGAACTCAAGAACAATGGCAATGGGTTTTTGATCCTACTGCACGTGCTGGCTCTGGGGGAGCCTAGGCAGTATGGATGCTCAACTTACTGAACCTGGATGGAGGTGGGCGGTCCTTGGACTTCCCACAGGTCAGGGAGCCCTGATGGCTCTTCGGGCTGATGGGGGAGAGGGACTTGATCGGGGGGCGGGGGGGAGGGGGGGGGGGGGGGGGTGGCGGGGAGGAGGCGGAAATCCTAAATAAATAAATAAATAAAAAATTGATCTCTAGCATCTACATGAGCATGTACATACACTCACATTCATGTGGATACACATATCACACACATGTGCGCACACACACTTTGTTTTGTGTTTTCTTAGAGACATTGACACATCTCATTTTTTAGTTGGTAGTCCATGGTTACTCTTCATCACTGCATGCTCTTTTAAAGGACTTATTTAAGTAGTTGGAATTAAAAATTGTTTCTTACTGCCCACCTGAAACTATTTCTTTCAGCTTCCAGTGTGCTTAGTAAGCAATACTCAGAGAAAGGGAGAAGAGATGTTCCTGAATAGGACTGTCTTTTGTGTGAATTGAAAAGAGTCAATCATGTCAGAAGATGCTGCTTTTAATACTGAGTTACAGAAAAGAAAACTGTTAAATCTGATAAATATCCTTTAATAATCTATGATCAACCATTTTTTCTATCTCTGTGATTTTTTTGTCTTTTAGTTCCTAGTGATATTTATGTATTTTGTATCATTTTAATATAGCTATTCAAAACTGATCATTAGACATTTTAAGTGGAAAATTCAATTATTTCAAAATGCTTGGCTATACAACAGGATTTTAAATGCATGCAATATTTCATCAAGTAGATATATTATTATTTATGGGTGAATTTTTCATTAATTGACTTTTGGGGCATTTAGATATTTTTATGATAAACCATACTGCTGTGGACATATACTCTTCTCTTTTAAATAAATGTCTTCACTAAAGTTTGTTATTAGTAAGAAGTTGAGATATAACTAAAATGCTACACATTTTCAGGAACTTTAAGTTTTATAGGAATCATATAGATATCGACCATAATAGACAAACATAGAGATATAGAAACATGGTGAAGTAGTTTAACCATATGGTCTGAATATGATTGAAAGTGGAATGCTTTGCTTTGGGTCCTGAAATATGGAATGCTTTGTTTTGGATTCAGCAGAAAGATGAATCAGGAGGACAAGGATCATTTTATTTTGAAGACATTTCATAAAAGATATTTTGGAGGTTGAAAGTTTTTGAAAGGCAGGAAAATAAATATAGAAGAAAACGGTTGTGTAGTATGATAACTTCAGATTGTTAGTGTGATAGAAAATAAATTTGGAAAAATATAAAGAATTTAACTTCTATAATGTTTATGTTAATAACTAAGTAGTAATAGTATGGTTTCCCAAATTAGCAATATTTTTATAGATGTAGAAATGCATTACCAAGTATTTTGAAAATGATCATATAATATTCTGTAATTCAAATAACCAAGTACAAGGGAGTGATAGTCATTGGTTCATCACCTATTCCACTCTATAATTAGCAACATAGGTCTTTTACAATTTTATTATTTTTGTATGTGTTTGCATGTGTGGTGAGCATGTGCCTATGTATGCAGGTGCGCATGCATATGAAGGCTTGACATTGACTTTCAGTGTTTTCCTTGCCAGCTCCCTGGCTATTGGAGCAGGGTTTCTCAACCTAAACCAATAGCTTCACGCTTGATTCTCAGTTTGACCAGAGGCTTCCTGCCTCTGTCTTCTAAGTATCAGGAATATAGGCTAAAACCATGCTCAGATGGCTTTGAAGTGGGCTTAGAGGACCCAAAGATTAGTCCTCATGCTTGGAAGCTGTAGGGAAGCCAATATACCAACTCCCTAACCCCAGAAATATAGGCAATTAATGATCGGGTTATTCTCATCTATTTGACTTTTAATTTGGGCATAAACTAAACGGGGTAAAATAATAGTTGTGTACCTATATAGCTAAAATTTAACATAATAAATAAAAGCTCTCCAATGCCACAGAAGTCCCATCTTATCCTTTTTCCATGGGTAACCATGTCCCTAAAAGTTATATTATTCTTCAGGGTTTTAATATGTACATATTCATATCAGTTGGGTTGTTTTTTCTCTGTTTTAGGCTTTATATAAAGGTCCTCTTACTTAATATGTTCCTATTAGCCAGCTTTTTTAATGTTAGCTCTTACCCCTGAGAACCATGTCGTAACAGCATCTCTGCAGCTTACTAATTTTTCTCTGCTTGGGGATTCTGTCCTGCACAAGTGGAAACTGAAACACAATTTATTATTTGCCTTATTTTCCTTATCTGGTGTTGATGAATACTGAGTCATCCCGCCTTAGATACATGTTTTTTAATATGACTCCCAGCTGCAAAGCTTTGTAGAGTGTACACCTAGGCATCAAAGACCAGGTATATATGTTTATATCTTCTGTGTGATCAGGAGATGCCAAGTTCTTCCTCAGGGTTACTAACATGCTAAAATCCCACAAGTATAAAAGAACGGTTCCTTGCTCCATCACCAAGTCCTCAGAAGCTACTTTAAATTTGGGCTATGTGTGTACACAAGGAATGGGTTCGCATTGGGATTTAATTTCAGAGGTCATTTTGTTTGCTGTTGTTGTTGTTTGTGTTTTATTTATCTATTTGTGACCTAGGGTGCCCTAGTATAGGAAGAAAGATTCATTCTCAAGAGTATAGAATTTATGGACTGGTCTTGGGGAAGACCTAACATTCTACTTGGGCTGGTGCAATCACACTAAGGGGTCATGTCTAGTAAGATGGATTTAACTAAATATGCTAAATATGTGAGCAGAAAAATTATGTCTTTAATAAGATAATGTATTTTTCCTTTTTAGAATCCTTTCCTTTATTGTAGAAATTACAGACCCATGGACCTTATAGGTTGCCAAGTCTGCCTGTATTTCTGAATTATTCAGCAAAGCCTAACTTTTCTTCTCTACTTTATATCTTTTCTAACATACTTTCCACAACACTTTAGACTTTCTCCTCCCAATATTTTGGGCTTCTTTCGACTTTCTCTAAAGCCTCCTTCCCTGTGTCATGTGACTACTTTTTAAAATGATACGCACAGCTCAGAAGTTGCCTGATTTGGGAGCTCCAGGTTGTTTTGTTTGAAAGTAATTCTGATGGATAGTATTAATTCGCTCCTGCCTTCTCTGGGCAGCTGGTGAAGTTTAAAGGTTCATGCCTTAAGGTTTTTCTATTAAACTCTGAGAAAATTGCCCTTGTTATTCTATTTGTGTCCATATTTAAATTATCTTTTTAATGAGACTAAGAACCCCAAAGGGGACTCCAATTCCCCTGTACCACCGGAACTCACTAAGTATCTCCAGCTGTCCTCAAACGTGTAGTGGTCTTCTTGCCTGGTCTCCTGCGTACCTTCAGGTATGAATCGCAAAATCTTACACAAAGCCCTTGTGTTTTGCCAATAAAAGACAGTGTTTTCTGATGTTTATTTGCCTTTTTCTTCTACTGGTTTGCTTTATGTTTTAGTTAGATTTAGTTAGATTCAACAAAATTCTGCCATAATATATTGATATATTACATGTTTGTGGGGAGGCTCAAGTACTTCCTTTCATTTTGTTGCTTATCTTTAATATTCTGCAGAGTTTTAATGAGAAATTTTTATGGATTCATCTTGTATAAGAGAGGAAAGTCTCAATGAGAACTGAAGCAATTCTTTCCAAACAGTTTCCTATGAAGGATGAAAACTCTGTTACTCTGTTTAAACTCTTGAGCCACAACATGCCTCACTCTCCTCAGTAGTTACTGATTCTAGGAAATTCCACTGTTTATTAAAGAAATTTAGGTTAGGTTTGGTTTCTTTTTATTGCACCACACATTATTATTCGTAACAGTGACACCAGTGGAAAGGTTGGGGTAACTTTGTAAAATCCCTCGAGATTGTTCATGATTTTACCAAGCATATTTCTAACTTGTCCTAAATATAGACAACCACAGAATGTAGAGCTTTGCAAGCAAGAACAAATTTCTCCTCTAAAGATGTTGGAAGGGATAAATAGAAACAAATGTAGAGTGTATTTAAATGCTGAAGAACATTTTCTTTTTCTCAGAGGGAATTTATAGTCTTCATATATTAGATGACTTGTTTGTGGTGACCTACTTAAAGAAAACTGTTGGGTCCTCAGGAAGTCATTGCCTACCTAAAGATTGCCAACCATGGATCTAAGTATTGCTGATCTTACTGAAGACTTTGTTTCTTCTGTTTTTCTTTCCTCCCATTCCAACATTCTCTGATCTAAGTTTTCTTATTTCTATAAACAATATCCTTAAGTGTCTTTTTGAAGATGTTTATAATCACAGCTACTTGTGAGTCGGGAGGATTAAAAGATTAAAACCTATATGGAAGGAAACAAGTAAGGAAGAAGGTGCAGAGGAATGAATGAAGAGAGGGAAAAAAAGAAGAAAGCAAGGGATAATATTCCCATCTCTCTGTTTCTCTTCAGAGCTATAATTTAAAATAATGTTTCTCACACACAGAGTGAAAGCAGAGAATGCTTGTTCATTTCCCAGCTGCTCAGATCCAAGTAATCACATAAAAACGATATTAATTACAACACTGCTTGGCCTATTAGCTCAGGCTTCTTATTAACTCTTAAATTAACCCATTTTTGTTAATCTATGCATCACCATGAGGCTGTGGTGTACTGGTAAAAGTTCCTGGGTATCTGTCTCCTTTGGCAACTACATGGCATCTCCCTGACTCTGCCTATTGTCTCCCTATATCTCTGTTCTGATTTCACACTTGGCTTTATTCTTACTCTGCCCTGCTGTAGGCTGAAGTTTCTTTATTCATCAACCAATAAAACAACACATATACAGAAGGATATCCCACATCAACAGTGTTTCCAATTTCTTTCTTGAAATTCCTGCCTCAGGGGTACATGTAGCTCTGTTACTGAACTGATAGTGTTCTCATCAATGGGCATGTTTCTATTCCTAACTTGCCAGCTTATCAACCTTCCCTTTCATGAAAAGTACTCCCATTTTCTCTCCTATTTCATAATGTATAATTCTTATCATTTACATTTGACCATTTCCATTCCCTCTTAAATTAGTTCTTCTATTCTATTATCCATCCACATAAGAGAGAGAGAGAGAGAGAGAGAGAGAGAGAGAGAGAGAGAGAGATATGCAATAAACAATACAGCTTGTATGTACATATCTACATTTATACTTATATGGTCCATTCATCACTGTGACTTTGTCCCATGTCAGCACCGTAATGATCATGGATATTGTACTCTAGCCAGATATCTCCATTAAACTAAATACACATCCTTCAAGATTATCTATGACATCTCTTTATGAATGCTCCAAAATCACATCCAACTTACAACAGACAAAACTTCTTTCATCATTATTAGACACTGCTCCCTTTTCTTTTTTATTTCTTGTCCAAGTGCCATTATCCCTTACATGGTCAAATAAGAAGTCTAAAATGCATCTTCTGTCATTAACTATCTCTTTTTCTAAAAATTCAGTTTATAAGCAGATCATCAGTGTGCCAACAAAATGTGTCTTAACTCACTTTTCCCTTTTAAGAGTAACTCATAAGTGGTTTTTAGACATAAAGCAAAGAAAAACCAGGCCACAAATCACAATTGCGGAGAACCTAGACAACAATGAGGACCCTAAAAGAGACATACATAGAGCTAATCTACATGGGAAGTAGAAAAAGTCAAGATCTCCTGAGTAAATTGGGAGTATGGGAACCATGGGAGAGGGTTGAAGTGGAGGGGAGAGGCAGGGAGGGAAACAGAAAAAATGTGTACATCAATAAATCAATTTCAAAAAGAAAAAAAAAAGAGTTACTTCCATGATCATATCCCTTAAAAAGTAATCACACAACACAGGAACTCTTTCTATAGATTATTACTACATCTTTATTATTTCCTTACTGTGGCCCAGTTTATTCCCAACAATCAGAAAGATATGTTTTTCTGCCTATGTACAAATCCTATTACTTCTCATAGGTCCTTTTTTTCAACTTCCCAGTCATTGTGAAGAAATCCAAATCTCTCTTGCTTGGCTTCCTTATTCTAGTATGACTTTGTCTGTTACTGTTTTGTGGTAGTGGCCTCTCGATCTCTTGCAGAATAATGAAGATATTATACAAGATAACATAGCTCAGTAGTGTTCTTACAAGGAAATCAGCAGGGAAAGTGAAAGAAAGAATTAGTTGTTTTATCATGATCTTTATAATAGTAGCAAACTTGGTGAACCTTGCAATGCTCTCTGCCTTGGTTCCCTTTTCCCATTGCTGTGGTAAAATGTCTTTATAAAAGCAGCTTAAGAGAGAAAGGATTCATTTCTCTCATTATTCCAGGTTATTACCGTTGCTAATAAGTTAAGGTGTCTGAAACGTGAATCAGTCAGTCATATTACAACCACAGTCAAGAGCAGAGAGAATTGCATCAATGTGTACATGCAACTGCTGAGCTTGCTTTCTCCTCTCTTGTATAGTCCAGAGTTCTCTGATTAGGGGATGGCACCACCCTTAGTGGTTGATATTCCCTCTTAAATAAATCTAATCAAGATAGACCAGCCCACCAATAAACCTAGTCTAGACAGTCCCTTACTAAGACTTTCTTCCCTGGTGAGTCTAGATTGTGACATTTTGACAATTAAAACTAACCATTACATATTTCTTAGTATTAATATCCTATGTCATAAAATGAATGAAAGGCACTTAAGGAAATGCTCAACAGCCTTAGACATCAGAGAAATGCATGTCAAAACAACTCAGAGATTCCATATTACACCTGCAAGAAAGGCCAACATCAAAAACACTGATGACAGTATTTATGCTGGAGAGGATGTGGGGCAAAGGGAACACCCCTCCATTGCTGGTGGGAGTGCAAACTGGTACAGGCACTTTGGATATCAGTATGGTGAATTCTCAGAAAATTAGGAAACAACCTACCTCAAGACCCAACAATACCACTTTTGGGCATACCTAAAAATGCTCCATCATACCTTAAGTACATGTTCATAGAAGCACTATTTGTCATAGACAGAATCTGGAAACAGTCTAAATGCCCCTTGACCAAAGAACTGATAAAGAAGATGTGGTACATTTACACAATGGAGAACTCCACAGAAGAAAAAAAAATGGCATCTTGAAATTTGCAAGCAAATGGATGGATTTAGAAAACATTATATTGAGTGAGGTAACCCAGACCCAGAAAGCCAAATATCATACGTACTCACTCATAACTGGCTTTTAGACATAAAGCAAAGACCTAGCCTATGATTCACAGTCCAGAGACCCTAGACAAGAAAGATGACCCCAAGAGATACATGAATCTAACCAACATGGGAAGTATGAAAAGAGAAGACCTCCTGAATAAATTGGGAGCATGGGGATCATGGGAGAGAGTAGAAGGGGAGGGAAACAGAGAAAAATATGTAGCTCAATAAAAGCAATTTTTAAAAAGGAAAAAAAATCCTAGGTCGCAATTATTCTTCAGACAAGTGAACAATATATCCATATAGAAATTGTGTGTCTTCTAAATAGTCCTTCTCCATCGTTTCCCTTAGAATGTTTCCAACAGTCCTACAGATACCCACTCTATTGCCCAATATCTTCCTGAAATCTGGCTTTTATCTTAGCCATTTAAATTTGTGTACAGTATTTTACATCTTTTTAAAACTTATTCTAATTCTTAAATAAGAAAGTGAGGTTCAAAGTGATAAAACATGATGATATTGATAAGAGTAAATTTATGAACTTGTAGAATTATTATTAATGCAAGACTCAAAGTACATATAGTTTTTAAAAAGCATAAAGGAAGTTGAAATATATGAAAAATCTTACATGAATGGCCACATTCGATTTAGTTTTTTTTTTTTTTTTTATCAAACACAGTGCTTCTCACACAAATAAACTTTGCAATGGTCCTAGTACCCAGGGAACTAGTCACATCTTTATAAGTAAACGTCACCTTAGTAAAGCACAGTGCAGGAATCATGGGGACATTTTACAAAGAAAGACTGTGTGCACTGGTAAGACAATGGCATTAATGTGATCTATGCAAACAATCCATGAGTGGGCAAATCAGGCATACAAAATTCTAAATCTATGATCTGTTCCTATAACCCACTACTAGATTTTGAGTATTTTATGACATATGCTGTATGTCTTCTTTATATCATGAGTATAAGTATGTGTCATAGAAAATTTGAGGGCATAAAACAGCCATTTTTAAAATGACTAAATTACTTATATTTTTTTTGCCAAATAATATAAAAGCTACTTTTGCTTCCTTGGACTTGAATAAGGGCGGTAGTTGAACTCTTTAGAATGAAGCTATTTGAAACCCTATAATGTTCTGAGCAATATATTTGCTAGACATCTTTATTTCCCTGAATGTCTTTTTTTATATTGAGGATATGTTTGCCTCTTACATATCTTTTAGGAATTGATGATGAAAATACAGTAGGTTGTGTATACAAGCGCAGGTCTGTGTTTAATATAGGCCTGTAGCTTTCAGACTAATAATGGCATATCACATTTTTTTTTAAAAAGGAGAAAGCATTGCAGTAGGGTTTAATGTTCCAACTCATCAATACAAATTGGAAGAGCTTTCTTTCTTGAAAGCCTCACAGGAGAGAGGAAAGCCGAAAAGACAGTATTTCTAGGTCCCTATAATACCATGAGTGGGAAAGCATTAGCGGGGAAGAAGCAATGACAAAACAAAAACAAACAAACATAGTAAAGCTATTGCTAAGATTGACCCCAGGATGTAAAAAAACAATAAAGCCGTTTCTCAAGATTCCAGGGAGGCAAATCCATTCAATAGTTGAGCAGTAATTTAAAGACAGCATTTGGTCCATTTATGGTATTGTTTCTCACATTTTATAATGAGACAATATTGTCTCTGTCCACATTTATCACTGAAATGAAGGCAGATTAGGTTTCTGAACTGAAGAAGGGAGTTGGGAGAAAATTTGTTATTTAGATCAGGGAGATATAATCAGGTTTAAATTATTGAAAAATAGATAACATTGAAATTTACTGGGAGGCACTGCTAGTTACAGCCAGGTGTTTCCACTTTAAAATTTTTCTAGGTTTTATCACATATGCAAATCCTGGCTGGGTTTTTTATTATTATTATTATTATTATCTTTAAAATGGTATCCGTGTGAACAAATTTCTGCAACTATGACACTTGACCTCTCACATGTTTGATCTTCAGAGACTTAATTGCTTCAAAACCAGGACTAATATTTATTATGTATAAATCTTCTTTCCTGTGTGGCAATCATAATTGTTCACATGGCTTGATGTTGAAACAGATTTTGAAGCCCATTTTATTCAAAATGAGCATTATAAAGATCTTTCATTATAAATTAGGTTGTGGCTGGTTTATTTGTATTTCTTAAAAAAGATAATTTAATCAACACAAATATTTATAACAAGTATTTTAGCAGCAACCTATAAGGAGATTGCCATACTTTCATAGAAATTGTTGTATAATTGGTTTTATGTTGTATCTTGTTCGTGTAGGATACTGCATGCAAGTTTCCCTTAGTACAAGCTAAGCATGTGCTGTCTTGGCCTCAGAACCTGACTCTAGTTTTCAACTAACCTGAAAACTGACACAAGTGTTTGACAGGTTTTGGACTTTGGCTCCTAAAAGAAAACATATTGAGAAGCATGGATGAAAAGCCCCTTTGAGCAATAAAGAACTGAACAGCCTCTCTCCAAGGAAACATCTTTCCTGTTGCCAGGCTTATACTATTTTACCTTTCTTATTTGCCTGAGGCAAAGGAAACATCCATTCTTCGTCATCTCTGTGGCCTTTTCACCCTATTTTCAGCAGAGTCACTGGCCCTTCTCAGTGTATGCCATCAATCCCTTACAGTGGGGGAGTAAATGTAAATTAGCACACATTTTCTCAAGGAAGTTACTCAATGCTTTGAGGGCAGGAACTGAAAGTTTCTCTTTTCAGTGTATTTCTCTGGTGCAAAGGGAAGTGCCTCTGCTACAGGAAACTCTCAGTAAATATTTAAATAAGGGAATATATTAAAAGAAATGGATGAAAACAACAAAGAACAGCAGACTGTTTCTACAAGTGCTTGTTGTGCCTTGGAAGGAATTAGAAACACACATACACACACACATACACACACACACACCACTCGGTAGGATTTATGCTACTCCTTTGCTAACTTCATGATCATTTGGCATTCCCTGCATGGTTCTGAAGAACAGAGGTTCTTGGCAGGTATTCTGGGTTTGTGACCTCACAATCATCTGAGAGCCCAGAGATGATAGTATCCCTTGTATAAATCTAAATGGCAGCAGTACAAAATCTAATGAACCACTAAATAACTGATCATGAGAAACAGCTGATTTTTAAGTTCTGAAAGTAAAACATTGTGCTAAATGCTTTAATTATTTTCTTTCTTCGTAACTGGTGATTTTATTATGTCTGACACTATTAAGAAAAATGAATTCCTTGGGCGACTAAAATCTGAAAAGCCTGCACGTTTTAAGTGCTTTCTCTTTGGGTGAAGATTTATTTTCTTTTAATGTGTGACCACTTAGTGAGTGAGAAGGTTGTAAAAGACTTTTGTGTGCACATTAAAATTTTACAAGCTCTATGTTCTTAATATTTTACAATGTATATTATACATTTCCTGAAAGAGTGGAAGACTTGTTCAAATGGAAATAACTATACTTGAGTTTGCCATCTGTGTGTACCTACCAGGTCACATGTACTCAAATGCCTTTCTCATGTGTGTGACTAGATCGTAAGTCTTTGTTAAATAGTATATAGTACTTTTAGTGGTGAGTGCTTTTCATCTTAAGATGCTCTACAGCTTGAATAGATCTTTTACACAAAATCTGCTTGAGTCCTCTCATTAATATTCTTTAAGAGGGTATACTTGTATGTATATATCTGATCTCTACATGCCTGCTTATGACAACACTCTTGATTAAATATATATTTGACAGTGAGGAGTCACTTTTGAAATTGGAGCTACTATCTGTGGTGATACCCTTCCCCCCATACATTCCTGATCGCTTCTGAAACAGTGATTACTTAGCCTGATTGCATCACAACACCTTTTTATAATGAGCTTTCTGGTTTCTATTCTAAATCTCTTTGATTTTTTAATGCCAAGTTTATTTCTTACTATATAATATCGATTATTTAAGTCATCATGACTATGGTTTCTGTGAGAGATACCTTTACCATAAACACATTCAAGATTTTAAGACAGAGTTTGTGTTTATAATAGCTTATTATTCTGTTTCTACTTTTACTAGCAGGCTCAGGGCAAAAGACAGCTGGTAGCAGCAATTTGAGACATTTTGTATATACTAAGTATAATATATTTTCCAGTAACCTCTCTTGTGTTCATGATATATGTAATTTTGTGTATATTACTTGAAATAATAAAATTCCAAGAGCACCCTCTCCCAAGCTTTTCCACAGCTCTTTTAAATTTGAAGACAATATGCCTTTCCTATATTTTTTTTCTCATCCAAAGTAAGAACGTATTGTCAGTAACTATGGAAAAATAATACATTTTGGATGAAAAATTTTATTTTTACAAAACGGTAATTAACTTAAAACATTGTGCAATTAATTGCATGAATATTATTAATAGCATATTCTAGCAGAACATTAAATTCTGAGAAAATAAAAGATCTTCTATAGAAACTATTTTTGGAGAAAAAGCTTGGTTCATATACTGTTTTGACAGTGACAGCTGGATGACCCAATTAATTCTAATTCCTTGATACATAAATTTCTGATTGTAGTATGCGTGAAAAATCTACCTAAAAAAATTGTTCTCTATGTAAAGATGATTAAAGTTTTGACTAAATGCCTGCACAGACATGAGTGTGCATGCCATTAGTATCCCGGCCATTCACAAATGGAGATTCTTGTCAACAGTTGCACTGGGGGAGAATCAGCCAATATTCAATCAAATGCTCATAGTACAGTTTTCAGAGTTCACAATCTATTAGAGTATCTCAGAAATTAGCTGGAAAGAGTGGGAGATTTCTCACAGGTGTTATCATAAACACATTGTCAAGTTTTTCTAGTGTCATTACTGTGTGTGTGTGTGTGTGTGTGTGTGTGTGTGTGTGTGTGTGTGTCTGTGCACATAAGTGCATGGGCATGTATGTGTGTTTCTTTGAGAGGGTATACTTGTATGAAGACATCTGATATTCATAAATCCTTTGTTCTTATAGGTCCAGTTGACTTATAAGTCTAAATGAACTAAGTAGGGGAGATCGAACTAGCTGGGGCCTTCATAAAACAAAAATGACACCGCTTTGCTTCAGGAGTTGGGTTGTACCTTTCTCATGCTGATATTAGAACCCTGATCTATGTGAACTTTGGATTGTAATAATTACACTAGTAGCCCATGAAGATGCTGGGCCTTTGGCACACAATCTATTGATTTAATCACCCTTTGTATGAACAAAAAGCCTCCTACATACATATCATCTGCTTCTCTCATTCTGGGACTTCCAGAGTTAAAGCACATCCCACCACCAGCCCTCTGTGTTTCCAGCTTGTGGATGGCCTGCCATGGGACTTGTCTGCCTCTGTGGTAGGAGTCTCATGAGCCTTTCATTCTAATGAATCCTTTATGACCTATCTCGACTCAAGCTATTGGTTCTGTCTCTCAGGAGAACTGTAACTGAGGCAAAACCTAAATACTTCAAAGACTTTGAACAAAACCATTATGTAAACTATCACATTAATAGTTATGTAAACACACTGAAATGACAATATTTGGGGATACATAAGATTCCATAGCAAGAGACAATTTCTTCCTAGGGTAGATTCAGACCAAACCTCTCCCTCTCTCCCAGATGTTAGCTTCTTTTTCACAAATGTCATGCTGGCATGAACACTGCAGCAATCCCTTATCCTGAACTTCCCAGCCTCTAGAACAGTAGTTCTCAACCCGTGGGTAGCAACCCCTTTGGGGTGGACCAAGCCTTTCACAGGGGCTGCATATCAGATATCATGTACATCATGTATTCACATGCAATTCATAACAGTAGCATAATTGCTGTTATTAAGTAGCAGTGAAAATAAATTTATGGTTTGGGTCACTACAACATGAGAAATTTTACTAAAGGGTCACAGTATTAGGAAGGTTGAGAACAACTGTTCTAGAAAAATGAGATTAATAAGCAGTTGTTATTCATAACTTACCTGTGTAGACTACCCAATAGTATTCTGTTTTATTCACACAAAGTCAGCAGAATATGGATCAAATACATTCATTAAAATCATAGAATTTAGTTGGTTTAACTCAAGAAATGTGTTGCTTTAAGTGTTTGTGTGCAAGTGTATTTTAAAGACCTTCATTGCATAGATTATTTGGGACACTGATTAGGAAAAATTCATAATATTTAAAAATATGTTGATATTATACTCATTCATCAGTTTTGTTGAGTTCATTGTTCATGCCAAAATCTTGGGTCTTGAAGTACCCAAATGAAGGAAGAGGCAAGTAATTATCCTGAAAACATGTATAATATGACCTCAATGCCAGAAGCATTAGGAAACAAATGGTTAAACTGGGTCGCTGGGGAGTTAGGAAACTGGTTATGCGTACAATGTGCTCCCATGCAAGTATAAGAGCCTCAGGCAGTAATAACAGAACCCAGGTGCAGTAGTAGTGGATTTCTAATCCCATTCTTGGGATGAGATGCTGAGAAAGGAGAATCCCTGCAGGCCAGAGTGCCAGCTACCCTGCCTTATGATGAATCAGAAAACAGTAAAACCCTACCTCAAATGAAACTGGCTCAAACAAGAGGCAAGGTGAAGATGAATAGCTAGGTTGACCCCGAGTTCTTTTGTGTATGGTATGCACACCCACACTCACAGTGAGCCTTTTCACACTCATGCAGTCACCACTCTTTGCATCTCTCTCTCTCTCTCTCTCTCTCTCTCTCTCTCTCTCTCTCTCTCTCTCACACACACACACACACACACACAATAAGTATCTGTGTGAAACTGCCTCTTTAGGATTCAAAGGGGTGGTGTGTGTGCGTGGCAAAAAGAGTAATGAATTCTATGGGAAAAATGACAAGTGTGTTTTTATTTAATTTAGCAATTATTTATATTATTCAGCTGTAGAAAATTTGAGTCATGGCCTTTTAGTCTTTTTTCTTTTATTCCCTTGAAAGTTGCAATCATACTTTATTTAAACTTTGTTTTAGATGTTTTATTTATGTTTTGTCTTGAGGAAAAAAAGTCACAAGTAGAGTTTCAGCATCCTGAGCAAAGAGCACATTTTAATAATGCTGCAAACTGAATTACGTCTTCCTCAAATTCCTGCTTATGTCCTATGACTATTTGAGATAGGGTCTTTTGGGTGGTAATTCTGATTAATTGACCTTATATCATAATGTGATAGAACTGGTGATCTGATATGAAAGTAAAAGTGACTCACCAGAGATCTCTAACTGCACCCCCTCTTCAGATCTCAACCTCATTCTGTTTGAACAGAAAAAAAATGCTAGGAAAGAAGAGAAGGGGGTGCGTCCACTTTTTCTAAGCATGGAGGAAAAAAAATCTTGCCAGAAACAATCCTATTGTGGTGACTGCTCTTGACTATCATCATATGAGGTCTAGATTCAAGGAAAAAAAAAGACAGACTTCTGGGCACACCTCTGAGGAATTTTCTACGTTAGGTTAGCCTCCGGGTTTTTCTGTGAGGAATTGGATTAAAAAAAAGGCAATTAGAGTGGAAAGGTCCACCTTAGCTACAGAAGGCAGAATCCAAGAGTTGGAGACCTGGACTGAATGAATAAAAATAAAAAGCAGAATGCTAACATTCGTGGCTTTTTGCTTCTGGAACACAGATGCTATGACTTATTGTCCCACTTCCGGCGTTCTTCTCTGCCTGTTGCTCTGGGTTTCCTCATCAGAGTCAACTGTAACTATGAATTAAGAACCAAAATAAACCCCGTCTCTTACTGGGTTTTGTGAGGGCTCTTTTAGTAGTGCAACAGGAGAGTAACCAACACTCCCATCCAGTTCTGTTCTTGGACTTCCAGCCTGCTGATAATCTAGGGAAGAAGTCATCGTGAACCTGAACTTTACCTGGCAGGGTCTCAGTACAGACATGTCCAAATGTTGGGCAGTGCATAGCAAAAATATGACTCAAAATGAAGGGGAAATCATAAACTGAAGAATGTCGTTGATGATTGGCCAAGTGCTGGTGAGATTTCAAAGCCATATTCTACATTATATCACGATGAACATTTTGGACTTCAGTATAAAGAAGTAACTGAGTCCTGCTAACCAAGTGCTTGTTATATCTTGAGACTAATATTAGGGATCAGGTCTGTGTTGAACACTGAATTGACTCTATTTTACAGAAACCTGGAGTACTGAATGATGATACACGGCAGAAGAGCTACTGTTTACATTACCAAAGTTGCTGTAAAATAGAGATGATTGCAATAGTTTGTCTCTCCAGAAAGGGCTATTGGATGATTTGAAAAGCGAACGACCTTATAAAACCTTGATTAGTTTCTTTTCAGAAGAGAGTACCAAGCTTCTAACAGTATCAAACATATTGGTATTTCAAACAAAATGCATGTCAGTAAAGCGAAGCATGCTGATTTCCAGGGGGAAAATTCTAGATAGAAACATTAACATATTTGGAAGGACGATTAAAGAAAGTCCATTTCCCTTTTTCTTTTCTTTGTGTCCCTTAGAAAAAATTAGCAATTGAACCACAACCTGTCCTCCTCATGGAGAGGGTGTGGAACACCACCTACCCCATCCTTACAGCAGGTGCACTTGCTGTCTGGGATTTGCACTCTATCTCCCTATGTCACACGTACGGGTGAACTGTGAAGGTATGATTTCTACTACATAGTCTTTCAAGACTTTGAGGTCTAAAATATTATTTCCATAAGAACAACATGAGAATAAGTGAAGTTTTTCCTCTTCGGACCCAGCTTTATTTGCGGTTGTGGTTGGTAGGTTGCCCAAACTTCCTTTCTTCAGAGAAATGTTGACAGCAATTCCAGGTAATGAATATTCTATGAGATGGCCATTTGAGATGAACTCCGTGCATCAGTTTCTAAAATAAAAATAATAATAATTGCTTTTGCTTGTTGCCATAAATTTAAATAATGTTTCAGCATCATTTTCTTACTCAAGGTGACATTAGTGATAAACCTGGTTGGATGCTCTGTAAATATTAATAACATATCAAAATGTGTGATTTGTCAGTCAATATTGCTACAAAATTGGCCTGAAAATGGAATACCTAAATAAACTCAATACGTGCCCAGATTGATTAAAAGAATGAAGAAAATTATTAATATACAATTGCTTTTAAATGTCTTTGCATTATGTGGTTGAATAACCATTGTTGGTATTGCAGAATCACATTTTAGCATCATTAACAAATACCTTATTCTCAAGGAGAGATTTTAAGAAAATGCAACCCAGTCATGTTTTAATTTCTATAACTAACACACATTACATTTATAAGCTGGGGATGATACATGTTAAAATAATAATGGCTCTGGAAGGTTTGCTTTTAAAATGAAAAATGAAAAATTATAAAACAGAATTTTAAATCCACTAAATGTAACGCTACATTCCAAGCACATAGTTATGCTAGACAAAATATGCTTAGAATAAGTAAATGTCTATGCAAGTCAAACTTTCTGAGCAACAGAGAGAAGATAGAAATTAAAATATCTGTAGGGAGTCAAGATGCCATATGGATGATCTATTCCAATCTGCAAAGACCGGGTTCTTCCCATGCTCTATCGGCAACTGGAGAGCAGTTCCTTAGGGTAGCAAGAATCTAGAACCAAACTCCATTTCAGTGAGTTGTGATTATTAGAATGTTGTCCAACTAAGGCACTGATTCTAGCCAGTCATTCCATGTAAGTGAATATGCAAATGACAGTAGAACTCTCCCAGTAATAATATAGTAACATATAAGAAAAGGACAAGTCATATTAAAGGGCTGAGGGAAGCAGTGGTCTACAGTTATAAAAACCAGTGTTCATTAATGACATTCCTATTATTAGAAAAAGAACTAATGTAGTGTGTTATATTGCATAGAGATGGAATAGGAGAAAATATGAAAGTGATTTCAGAATTAATGAATGAAATGAAAACTAAAATTTGTCAGGGAAATTGATAAGCTATATTGTTTACTAACAAAATAGCCATATATTGTGATAATAATAGGATTAACTTTACCAAATTGTAAAATTTTTGTGTGCGTGTATGGAGAGTTTCTACCAGTGTGTTTGCATGTGGGTGAAGATACATTGTGTATGTATGTCCACATGCCTGTGGAGGCTTCATGCTTATGTTGGGCCTCTGCCTGAGCTGCTCTTTGCACTATTTATTCAGACAGGGTTTCTTGAACCTATAACCCATTGACACTGGCTTGTCTTTCTAGCCATGTCTTCCTGGGTACTCCCATCTCTGTGTTTACCTCCCTAATGCTGAGATTAGCAAAGCTCCCATGTTGGCTGTTTTTCCTTGGATTCTGGGTGTTGAAATTCCATTCCTCGCCGTTGCTTCTAAAGCACTGTATTCAGTGAGCCACATCTCTGGAACCTTCTATACTGTAAGATAGGAAAATTTATGAAATAATAAGTAGGTGGTGTAGAAGAGGGTCCTTAGAATGGAACAGAGTGAAAGAATTCTGTTCTTTAGTTTGGGATGAAGATATAATACCAACTACATTTAGAAGCACACTTTCAAACTGGAAAACATATAAAATAATGAGAAGACAGACACTACTTGAATCAATGAAGAAGATAGTTAACTCCTAAAAATGTTTAAAAGCCATTAATAAACAAATCATAGAAGGGGAAACATTAATTATCTATCACTAGTGATTTTTTTTAAAAGATGCAAACTCAGGATAAAAATAAACATATACCATAGTTCCAAGACGATAAAGACAAAATCAGTAAGTAGTGTAACCAGTCTTAGTAATTTGTTCAGTAAGTTACTATTGGTTACCTTTGAACAACTAACCATGCAACCAACCATGCTGATCCTGGCTTTGTTTATTAAATTTTATGTAAAAGACAGGCAATCAGGTTCATCTGATCACTCAAGATTTTGAGTTTCTTTGCGATAGACGTTTAGCTTGTACTTAATTAATATGGAATTTGGATAGTGGAAGTCAGGTCATGTCAAAAAGAAATATATTAAGTACAATTGGCTACATCCACAGAAAGCAAATAACCAGAAAATAGAAGATAAGCTAAAGTAATGGTAGTGTGTCAGACAGAGCTCTCCTTTCAATCAGAGAACCATAACCTACAGATCTATCTATACAACTAACTAAGATTTGGGTTACATGCAATGGGGACAGTACAGGCAAAGCAGTTTAGAAATTCTAATACATCCATGAAACCTACTGCTTTAGGGTCACTACTGTTATGGTTAAATGCTATGACCAAAGCAAATTGGGGAGGAAAGGTTTTATTTGGCTCAAACTCATTTCATTATCATATTCATTATCAAAGGAAGTCAGGACAGGAACTCAAACGTGGCTTGAACCTGGAGCCAGGAGCTGTTGCAGAGGTCATGGAGAAATGCTATTCATTGTTTGCTCAGCCTGCTTTCTTACAGAATTCAAGACCCCCAACCTAAGGATGGTTCCACCCATGATGCCTAGGCCTTCCCACATCAATCACTAAATAAGAAATTATCTTACAGACTTGCCTACAGCCCAATCTTATGGAAGCATTTTCTAAATTTATGTTCCTTTCTCACAGATGACTCTAGCTTGTGTCAAATTGAGACATAAATGAGCCAGACACCTACTTTCTTCTAACAATCTAGACTTTGGTAGCCAAAATTATTATTTGTCTTATTTGAGCTGCTGTTGTTTTGTGATATGTTATTATGCCAATTACCCTGTATACCAGTAACACACATTACAAACACAACCTACAATGTTTAACATCAAGTTAAGAGTTTACCAAAACATGAGGACAGGGGAGTAGCTCAGTTGTAGAGTGTTTGCTTTGCATGTGAGGCCCTTAGTTTGATACCTAACATAGAAGAAAGCTGAGAAGATAAAAATGGTATGATGGGTAACTCTGTTGAGGAAAATACAAATAGGAACAATTGAGTAAAATAAGAACAACTTATGGCATCCCCTTTGTATGTTAGTTACATTCTCATGACTGTGACAAAATACCCTCACAAGCACAAGTTTAAGAAGGGAAGAGCTATTTTGTTTTACAGTTTTGGAGGGAAATAGTCCATCATGGTGGGATGATAATACAGCAGGCAGGAAAAGGCATGGAAGGAAAAGCAGGAACCGGACTGATCACACTGCAATCCACAGTCAGGAAGCAGAGGATGAACAAGGGTGAAGGTGGGATACAGTGTTTCAAGGTCTGCCCACACTGGCCCACTTTCTATACCTATATTTTTTCCTAATAGTTCCAAGTCAACCAGGACAGTGCCACCAGCTGGGTAGTTCAAATCTATGAGCCTATGGGGGACATTTCACATCAAACCATCATTCTCTTTAGTCACAGGTATTATTAATAAATACAAAAGTGATAGTATTTTCATGGTCCCATTCAACCCATACATGTTGAACAAAACCAAGCTTTTAGAACACAAACTGATCATTTCATATATTGTATTTGGAATTTTAAACAGTTTCCTCTACTTTGGGAAGCAATTCCCTCTATCTAGAATTTTTCAAAATATACATATTTCATGGTGCAATAAGTTAGACATTTAAATAACCGTTGTGTGGTTTATAAAATTGTAACATGAAATCTTAATGTAGTTTGAATGCACTTTAGACATGAATGCATGCATATGATCCAGGGTATATTGTATGCAATACAATAAATTGTGCATATGCACCTGTATAAACAAATAGACATGGAAAGAAACCATGGTATTAAAAGATAACCACAAGTTCAGATGGAAAAAATAAGTGCAATACTTATAGTAAATGGCTGATCACAGACACAAACTACATGTGTTGTCAAGGCTACAAAGATTATTGTAATTCTACCACATCTATTTTCTAAAGAGAAAAAAAAGAGAACAGCTCTGACTGTGAGAGAGAAGTAGGCATTATGCCCATTATGTTTTTATGGTTAAATACAAGGTATGATGAAATGTGAGCCGCCACCAGTACAGGGTGAGGGAAAACATGAACATTGTTTATAATACTATTTTCAAATTTTAACTGCTTATTTCAAATTATAACATTGACCACTTTGGTAAATATTTTGAGGGACATCATTAGAGACTCTCACATTTTATTTGGGAAGCAGAAATACCACTTTGATTAACACCAAAATTCAAAGAAGTAAACTTCTATGATACTTGAAATATATTTGCATGCATAGAATTTTCTTCTGAGTACTCAGAATCCTAAATATCCGTGTTGTGGCTTTTGCCTTTGTGCCCATGGGAGACCTAACTTCTAACTTCTAAACAAATGCAGCTGTGTGTCCTTCCTCTCTTCCATCCTTCCTTCTCTCTGTCCTTCCTTTTTTCATTCCTTTCCACACTATGGACTACATTGTTAATTTTAAAATTTGATCACTTCCTAGAAGTGAAACTGTAGTCTTATTTCTTCAGAAGCCACAGGAGTAATGAGGGAGGAGCCCAGGGTTGCACTGAAAGATAAAGCAGTGAATGTTTAAAGCAGGAGAGATGAGGCTCGCAAACCTCAGGAAGATTACAAAATGGAAGATACAAGAGGGGACTCCTCAAAGAGGAGCACATTATTTATAGCTCTGAGTAGGCTCATTGAAGAAAGCAGGCAGATGGCAGAGATGGCATGGATGGAAAAGCAGTAAGGCTTGTCTGTGTCTTGTCAGATAAATCACGTAAGACATTGGAGTTAGAATTTAGGTGACAGAGAGGCCCTAGACCTTATGTTGGGAATGGAAGTAACCATGTCAATAACCTTCAATACTGGATATTGGTTATTTTCTAGGGTTGGTCCCAGTTACAACTGGCAGCTTTATTGCAATTCTGACAGTCAGGAACCTGGAGAACTAGAATTCTACAATTGACCTCCTCCAGTTCAGAATGGATTTTGCTTGATAGTTTGGTTGGTTGTCTTTTATTTTTTCCTCTGACTATGGCCCTGGTTGATGAAGAAGAGTCACACTTGCAGACCGTCTGCTATGTGCTGCAAAAGGGTGTGTGCCGTTGAGCTGATTCTTTACATCTACACAGGGAGCATGCTCACTGCCATCTGACCAAAAGATCGGGTGCCAAGGATTAAACTGATTTCCTAAAGATCTCACAGTGGTCACATCTGTGTGCTCAAGTGTGGATTCAAACTCAAATTTGAAGGTCTTTGAATTCAGTGTTGCTTTGATTGGCACTACCTACCAAGCAGCCAGAGTGTTCCTGTCTCCAGTAGTAGCAAACATATTCTGAGATAAAGTATAGCTAAAATAGAATAGCAGCAACTTATTCTGTCTTCCAGTTTGTCATGGTAGCCACTCAAGAGCTGAGAACCTGACTTAGTCTTTCGGAAAATGAAGTCTTATGATAGTAACTTGGACAATGATGAACTGGGTACTATATGAGTAAAGAAAAAAAGATGTCAAAGAAACAAAGGAGAGATGGAGGAATGGAGGGAAGGAAGGAGGGAGGGAAAGAGGGACAATGTGACCAAAGAAAAGCATGGTTGTGTCCAGCAATGGAAACTGTGCTTCACTCCTTCCATTTCTATGTGACTGTCCCCAGGACACGGGATGAATATACAAAGTACTTAGATTGACCCTAAATACCAGTGCAGCTCTGTGGTGGGCATTTCTCTGCGTTGCTGAGGTAAAAGAAAAGCTTGAGGCTCATTCAGTTGTGACGCTGGTGAAGAGGAGAAAACAAATTCCACCCCTTAGTTCATACTCGTCTATGTATTCAACACCAGTTAGCTCAGTGGAATAAGTGGTTTGCCCGATAGGAAGGACATTAACACTTTCGTCAATGTTGCCTGTTGCTCTCAGGGTCTTAGATATGTCAAATAACTTTAGGTGGGAGCTATCAAAATATCTCTAATGCCTACGTTTACAGTGAAATCAAACTATGTAAAAGAAAATTAAATATTATGACTGTGATTTTACAGTATGCTTTATAGTGAACAATTAAAACCAGTATATATTTTAAGATTTGTTCGTAACTGTGCCATGGCTTAGATATTGATATTGAAAAATTATTGAGGTCAAGAGCCTATACTTAAGCATAGCCTTCTGAAGAAATTAATATTCCAGATTTAAGACCCCAAGAACTTACATTTGACCTAAGGCTAAAGCCAGGCTAAACCTCATACACTTCTTCTACGGAAAGTTTCCGCTTTCTTAACAGAAGAACTTCTCCCTGGAAAGCTGCTGTGCCAGGAGAGAGTACAGAGCATCTGGCTTCATGCTAAGATGGAACAAGTGCCATCTTCATGTTTCAGGGTGCCATCATTGTACCTAGTGGACAGAGGGTACTAATTTGGAGGGCATTTACAAATATATACATATTTATATGATATTAAATACACATTCACATACACATCTAATACACATATGTGTGTGCTAAGGGCATTCATTTTCATGAGAAATTTGTACACATATATGCATATCTATTTTTCTCATATTCATGCACAAATAAACACACACACATAAATATATTTATACATATATGTATATACACACATTAAAAACATTATTTTCAGTGGGAAATTACACACACATACACACACACCCTTTATTTTAAAATGCTTTCAAGCTCTTTTGAGTGATTTTACTGATCATAAATGTATGCTTTCTGCAATGCTTCTGAATATGGCTTTCTCCAACATGCAGTTTTCTTGCCTAGCATTGTACCTTCAAGAAGAGAACCAGTTACTCTTTTGAAAGCTGCTATAGGTGACCACGAGAATGAGGGAAGTGTGTGCTGAATGGCTTTTAAAAAATGTATGTAGACATCTTGCTTTCCTGTAGCAACGGCGTTATGAAAAGAAGCATGCATCTAAATTTACCTGAATAGTTTCCAATGAGACTTGCATGTCTCAGAGTTCACTTAGATGGGAGAGGAGTCCCAGTCCTACTGCAAACAAACAACACTTCTCCATTTTGCACAAAGGAGAGGGAGAGTTCCAACCTGAGCGAGATTCCTATGAAGCCACCCAGGTAATCCAAAGTCAGTGTCAGATCTTCAAGACAACTCTACGGTGGATAGGGAGCCCCATTTTACGGGGATGAAGGGTGATGACAAACATCCAGACACTGGCTGTTAGTGAAAACCCAAACAGGAGCTGCTTATCTCAGCTTGAACAACATTCAGCCAAATCCTCCAGAAGGTTCGTGCTGAAAGCTTCAAGGCACTCAAGGCACGGCATGTGCCCTCAGAGAAGCCTCTGAACTGGAAGCACATGCCAAATGCTACCTTGGATGAGGCACTTCTAAATAATTTTAATAATATCATTTATGTTAAACTTACAAAAGGCTTTATCACATGGGTGTCCAGGGAATCGGCTATTCATAATCATAAATTAATTGGGAATTGCTTCCTCTAAAGCAGCTGTGTTTGCAGATCCAGGACCCCTCCTCCCCTCTCTTCTCTTCTGCTGCGAGGGATGTGAGCTGTAGAACATAATGTGCCATAAGTGTTCACAGACACAAAGCAAGGCAGTCCCGGGGCTGGATGGGCTCCAGTTCTTAGGCGCTATCCACAGCAAAGCTGCAGCATTAAATATGACAAAGCTCTGCCATCCACAGCAGCCGTGATCGCAGAGGGCCCTTCGCAGCTGACCTTCACATGAACTTAATTACAATCAGCAAGAGAAAAATGCTAGGCCTTTCATATAACATAATGGAGTTCTTCTAATTTGTTTACCAGCAGTGCCCAGCGAGGACCTGCTCCCCAAAGAAGGCTTTGGTGTGCAGAAATGAATCCAGGCAACCACATACAGAGAATACAGCAGATTAGAATGCAAGCCGTGCATAATACAAAGGGGGCAAGGGTCCAGGGAGATAATTCCTCCGGCATTCTGCTGTCATATTGGGGGCTACTGCTTAACTAGGTATTATTCATTCATTCCATCGTATGTATGAAACCTTATAATTAGAGATGGCAATAGGCAACAGAAGTTCATGACTATTTGGGTCTTGAAGGGACGTTGAGTGATTGATGAATAATTTGAATACAGAATCATCACTTTTAATATTGAAATTTGTAAGATATTTTTTAACTCAAGGGAAAGGGTAATATTTTTTTTCTTTAATATCTCCTGATCTAAAACCAAGTCGAATATACAACCACAAAGAAGCTAGTAATTGAAAACTACAATATTCAAAGACTAACTTTAAATGCCCCTGAGGTCAGTTACTAACCAGACACACACACAATATCAGAGCTGACAAGGCAGCTCTCTGGCTGCCAGTCCAAAATGAACCTGGTTGGGGGGATCCACGTTGTTTTTGGTCTTTTTTCCTTTTTCAAATTGGCTGTACACTCACATTGTCCCAGTGAGGTGTGTGACATTATGATGAAGAGACATGGTACAGAGATAAATCCTTCCCCAACTAGTAAAACGCAATCAAAATCATCATACTCTGGACCCTTTACACTGGTCCAGGGCTCTAGCTATAGATAATCTCAGGCCCCTTTAATATAGGGTAATACTGCTTTAACCACTGTGTCATTAAGAATTTTTAAAATTTCATTTCCTTAATGTATTGATACAATAAAACAAATTTCAAGGGAATAATTACCAAAAATGGTAGTTAATAAAATAAAGTGAAAAATTAAGGTTGAATATTTAAATAATCAGTAGATTTGCATCATTAAAATTTCTATCTTAAACTGTTATGGAGGTTTCCAAGAGCATATATTCAATTTCTGTTCTTTTCTTTTATCACAAACTGACATCTTTCCACAGACCATGCTTTTAAATAGAACTGCCCTGAGTCTAACACAGTCATTTAATATCTTCATCTTTTTCCCATTCTTTAAACCAATGATTGGCAAGCTTTTTTCCAGTGAGATCCAGAGAGCAAATATGCTTGGCTTGCAGGGCATATGGTCTGTTAGCTTTGCAGCCAGAAAGCATCCATAAGCAATATGCCAATGAGTGACCTGGCTGTGTAACAATAAAACTTTATTCACAAAGGCCAGCTGCAGGTCAGGCTTGGCTGCTGCTTAGTAGTTCACAGCCCTGGTTTTGATGATTGTAGCAGAATTTCTACCATATCTGCAACATCTCATTACAGATATCAGAACATATTTTCCAAAGAGAATATTTAAAAATGCTTCATGTATCCATTATGTATGTTGATTGTGAACATGAAGTACATGGAATTTTGTAGAATATATGCAGTGTTAAAACTATATAGCATGGGCAGTTATAACTATTATAGAAAGAGTATATAGTATCTACTCTTTTTGTAATTCTCAATATACCATATTTTAATTAGCTTTAATACATATTTTGTTTTCATTTTTCCAGTTTTGAAAATGTCATCAATAGTATTTTAAGGAGTAAAATATTTTGGAGGAAAATTCCACTATGACTAAATCACGAATAAAGACACCCTCTCCCCCTGCACCCGACCAGAATCTCTAAATATCAACTTTATTTTCTGAGGAAGCTGGAAGTTTTCAGTAATGCTGGAGATTCTTAACTTTCCCTGAAAATTCAACTCAAATGCCATAACTTCTTTTATTTGGCAACTTTTTCCAGAGCGTTTCTAAGCAGAGCATCCTGTGGGGTGGGATCGTGGCTGTCTGTGAGGCCTTCTTTTTCCCCTCAGAAAGTGTTAGACATGCTTCCCCCAGGATCCCTGTGCATTTATCAAATCAGATTTGTCAGCTCGCCCTTTGTCCTCATGGACTGTGTGCTCCGGAGACTGGCTAGGATCTCTTCTGGTCCTCTGGGCTATTCCCAATGCCCATCAAAGGACTTGTGTGTGTGTGTGTGTGTGTAGTATACCTTTCTGTCTCATATTATAAAATGTAATTTATAATTTAGCCAAGCCACCTACCCCCAGACAGTTGCCAAGTATAACTGAGACTGTAAATGCAGAAAGGTTTCTAATCTTTCTATAATTATGCAAATGAGATGATATTAGTATGTCTGAAGAGGATAGTTATATATTGAAAATGATGTGTATTGGACAGAATGCCCTGTTAACGGTAGGAGTGTTAAGGAGGCCACAGTGGAGAGCTAAGGCTACCTAGGGTCACTTTAGAAAGTGCTGGCTGACAGATCAGAGACTGAACGGGCAACAGTGTGATTTGAGGCAGTTCGACAAAGAAACAGAGACCAACCCACTGTGAGTGCACGGGAGGACAGACTCTGATACCTAGTTCTGTCCAGGTGCTCCATGCAGGTGAAGATTCCTTTTTGCTGGCTGAATCTTCTATTTGCAACACCTTGCATCCTTTCCAGCTCTCAATGCATGCATTTTTGATGGATTAATCAATGAATAAAACATGAAAACATGCTCCATGCTATCTGCAAGGGTTCAATAAGTATTGATTGAGTGAATGGGCACATGTATCCTAGGAACAGGCTTCCATGTGCTAGTTCAGCTCCAAAATCGTTTCTGTTTCATCTGGCCACTTCTGGGTTTCCTTCCAAAGGAGAATTTTTCATGTGTACTTTACTGCCTTAGCACCTTTGATAGCTCCGTCTTCTATATTTCACTAACTCTAGGCAATATTTTGATTTTCAAGTCCAGTTTTAGTGTTTACTCCATGTCTCCCTCTAATGTCCTGGTTTCAAGCACTTATAATAATAATTCCTTGGAATCCTATGTTTCACATTTTTAGGTGTTTATTGTTAAGAATCTCATGTAAGGTATTTTGATCTATTCTTTTTTTTCACAAGCCCCCTCACACCGCTCTGTTTACTCACACAGCTTTGTGTCTTTCTCTCTTTAAAAACGCAAAATAAAAACAATAAAATACAGAGTCTGTTTTTATTGGCTCCCTACTCTTGAGCATGAGTCAGCCCTGGACTGTGGTGGATATACCCAGTGTCATACTATTGAAGAAAACTGAGTTTTGTCTTCCTAGAATCTGTTCATTGCAACTAGCCTCTTGGTTAGTGCAGGAACCTGGTATTTATGTTCTTTTCTCTATTCTGGCAATTTTATCTTCTGGTTTAAGCTTATGCAGGTTTTCTCATAGTCTCTGCAGGTATATTTGTCTCAGTCCTGTTGCGTTTTGAAACTGAAGTTTCCTTGAAGATATCCACCACATCTTGTTCTTCACAATCGAGCTACTTCCTCTTCCACATAGACTTTTAAGATTTGGGGGGAGACTTATGACAGAAATATTCATTATGGCTTTGTGCTCAAATCTTTCACACTCTATACATTGTCCTGTCTGGGTCTCTGTGTTTATTAGCATCTGCTACAAGAAGAGGCTTCTCTGATGGAAGCTGAATAATTCACTGACCTATGGATATAGCAATATGCCTATAGTAATCTTTTTACTGCTATGTTTATTCAGTAGAATAATGGCAGTAGCTTTTCCCCTAGAGCCCTTGATCTTGTCCTCATTAACAGTCTTAGGTAGGGGTTCCATCTCATGGAGCAGACCTTAAATCCAATCAAAGTCATACCATTATTGCACAAGTCGACATATCTGATAGGCACATTGTTATTACATACAGGTCTTAGGTTTCGTATTTGGGTAAAATTGTTGATTGCTTTTATTTTTCAATAGGATACACGGGCTGGAGAGATGGCTCAGAGGTTAAGAGCATTGCCTGCTCTTCCAAAGGTCCTGAGTTCAATTCCCAGCAACCACATGGTGGCTCACAACCATCTGTAAAGGGGTCTGTTGCCCTCTTCTGGCCTGCAGGCATACAGACAGAATATTGTATACATAATAAATAAATATTTAAAAAAAATAGGATACACATCACCTTCCAGTACTGTGAATGCTAATCACTAGGGGCTCAGTACTATCTAATCTCTCAATGTTTTAAGACATAAGTATGTGCTATCTCCAGCAATGGGTTCTTACCATTAGGTTGTGGAGGTTAACTAATGAGTTTGGTAATAGTTTTATACTATTTGAGCCATCTATAGGACCCCTTTGGCCATTGACTCAAAACTATATAACCACTTTTTGGTGCTGCAGGTTTTACTTAATAGGTTATGATATTTAGCTGGGTTAGTGTATGATATTTCTGTTTAAATATCTTTAATATACTTGTATTTTATGAATATTATACTGTAGCAGGTTTCCATATGGCTTTTGAAAGGATTGTGGTGTTAGTTATCTCTCCACTCTTCTCTACGTTTCCCTTCCAACATAAATTCATTTCAATTTCCTGCTCTCATTTCCCTTTTATCCCTTTAAAACTATACTCTATTCTACCTTTCTTGGGCAAACTCTCTCCTCCTCCCAGGTCCCTCACTATCTACCTAATCTCTATGATATTATAAATGAAACACACATATCTAAAGCTTAAAGCTAATATCCACTTATAAGAGGAAACACATCATGTCTGTCTTTCTGGGTGTATGTTATTTCACTTAGGATGGTTATTTCTATCTCTATCCATTTATCTGTAAATTTCAAGATTACAGTTTTAACAGATGAATAATACTCAGTTTTTTGATTATCATATTTAATTACCCATCCTTCAATTGATGGACATCTGGACTGTTTACAATTTCCAGTTCTTATGAATAGAAAGTCCTAATGAAGTCAGGTGTGCTCTTTGTCACTTTCTATTTTAAAATACTATGTCTACCAGAGATTCCAGCTACCATGGTCTTAGAGACCTCTATGACTGAAAGTGTCACTTGTGCCTCAAGGCTTCTCAAAATTATTCCTTCCATGAAACTTTTCTGAACCTCACGATTGAGAGATTTTCTTTACAATCTGTTCCCAGAGTTTGTCTCCCTCTCAAAGACTGTGCCTTAATGTTTGTAACCATTGATATGTTACCCCAAGTATCTGACTATGAGCATCAGCCATCGACTGTGCCTTACTAACTCTTCCATAGTATCAACAAGGCGATATGTGTTTCTTGGGTGACTAAAGTGGAGGATGTTGAATCGTTAGTAAAACTAAAGGATTTCACAACAAAGTAAGGCTTCTCTTATTTCTCTCATCTTCCCATGCATTCTTGCTTGATCTGCTATTATGAATGTCTGCACTTTGTTTTTTTTTTAAATCACTAGTTAACGATTTTATTTATATTTTTTATT
>NC_022029.1:15450317-15451027 GCF_000317375.1 Microtus ochrogaster
CCCAAAAAGAGGAACATGGGATGTACTCACTCATATTTGGTTTCTAGCCATATTTAAAGGACAGTGAGCTTATAATTCGCAATCCTAGAGAAGCTGAATGTCTGCACTTTGAATAGATCACGTACCAGCCAAAATAGTTCCCGGTACACTCTCAGAAATTCACCAGAAACTGGGGCTTATCAACCTCTGAGAAAACTTGAAGATTTAAGAATAGTTCTATGTATGTCTTTGAAAAATCCCAAATTAACGCTTGGTATATACACTTGCCTGTGCTTCTGCCTCATATTTGTGGACTAGGAAATATAACCAGTTAAAGACTCATCTCTGTAGATCACACCCCATTTCTAGGACAAGTCCAGCTTCAGTCCTCTAAGTAATCTTTACCCTGGCATTCTCTCCCCTAGTGGGTGGATGTGTGGGCATAGCATGCCAAAAGTATCGTGTTAATGAATACAACTATTCCATCGAGACTCCAGCCTTTTACAATGGTAGTTCTTTTTTTGTTTTTTTAGGTTTTCTTTTTTTTTTTAAATTTATTTATTTATTGAGGATTTCTGCCTCCTCCCCGCCACCGCCTCCCGTTTCCCTCCTCCTCCCCCGATCAAGTCTCTCTCCCTCATCAGCTTGAAGAGCCTTCAGGGTTCCCTGCTGTGTGGGAAGTCCAAGGACCGCCCACCTCCATCCAGGTTTAGTAAGTTGAGCATCCAAAC
>NC_022029.1:15452675-15453847 GCF_000317375.1 Microtus ochrogaster
GTAATGCCTCCAGACAATCCTTTATTGTATAAGATTGTTTTGGCTATCCTGGGTTTTTTGTTTTGAGACAGAGTTTCTCCATAGCTTTTGGTTTCTGTCCTGGAACTAGCTCTTGTAGACCAGGCTGGCCTTGAACTCACAGAGATCCTCCTGCCTCTGCCTCCCAAGTGCTGGGATTAAAGTCGTGCGCCACCACCGCCCGGCTTGTACATATGTCATTGTACACAAGAATGGTGAACTGGAATTTATTCTTCCCCACACTATTGCCTGGGTGAGCTAGATCAGCTCACCATCCATTTTCAAGTCTCTTGCCAGCCCTAAGGTGGCTCCCTTAACTAAGAATTGTGCTTCCGTGCTCCCCTATCCAGCCTTCCTTTATCCAAATCATCCTGTTTCCCTAAGTTCCCCCCATTCTTCCCTTCTCACTTTTCTCTCCCCATCTCCCCTTACCCCCAACCTACCCCACCCCCAAGATCCCACTTTCCTCCCTGGCAATTTGTTCCAAACCTTCTTAAGTGCTCCATTAGTTCATTAGCCCATTCTTTATAATGTTCTGCTTTCACTTTCAGAAAATAAATAAATAAGGAGAATGATCTGGTATCCTTTTATTTCTCTTCTTTAAGTTTTTAAAGTGTCTCCATCTTCACTTCCTAAATTTTATTCATATAGAATATTTCTGGGGACACAGCTTGCTCTTACACTCATAAACATATCCTCTAGGGTTATTTGAATTCTACTCCTTGGTCAGAGCTGACTCACTCTCATCTTTTAATGGTTATTGGATTGTGAACTCGCCAATCGTCGGAATTGTTCTTTAGTATGCTCATGCAAAGTGAGATATTCATTTTATGTGAACAGACAAGCTGGATGTCTAAAAAGCTCCATTAAGTAGAGTGAATGGAAGCCTAGCTTGTCCTGAATCTAAGAGACTTCAGGACAGTTAAAGAGATCCCTGAGAACATGAGCAAGAAAGTCAGGACTGCGAGGGTTGCACCCACCCACAGAGACAGTGGGGCTGATCTATTGGGAGCTCACCAATGCCAGCTGGACTGTGACTGAAAAAGCATGAGATAAAACCAGACTCTCTAATTATACATTACATTTTAAAAATGAACTACACAATCACAACACCTTATTCAAGATCAGAAATACATATACATATAACAAAATTG
>NC_022029.1:15455239-15458998 GCF_000317375.1 Microtus ochrogaster
ATGTTCTGGCTTTGTGGGAGCCTAGCCAGTTTGGATGTTCACCTTCCTAGACATCGACGGAGGGGGGAGGACCTTGGACTTTCCACAGGGCAGAGAACCCTGACTACTCTTTGGGCTGGAGAGGGAGGGGAAGAGGAGTAGGGGGAGGAGGAGAAGAGTGGGGGGAGGGGAAGGGAAATGGGAGGCTGGGAGGAGGCGGAAATTTTTTTCAATAATAAAAAAAAACTACAAGAGATCCCTGTTCAAAGTGTCTCTAGGAATCGTCTATCTGCCTCTCTCTCTCTCTCTCTCTCTCTCTCTCTCTCTCTCTCTCTCATCTCTCATCTATCTATCATCTATCTATCTATCTATCTATCTATCTATCTATCTATCTATCTATCTATCTACATATATTAGCATCAAACACATGATGTTTTGCAGGCTGGCCATGATCTCACAGCCCTCCTTCCTTAACTTCCCAAGTGCTGTCACTGCAATTGTACATTGTCTCAGCCAGCCCCTGGACAATTTCATTACACCATTGACTTGTAGAGGTAATTGGTGTTTGAACACTGGAAGCCAGAATGAAAGAACTGCCTCTAAACATTTTCTAGGTTAATATGTTCAAACTACAGCAAGCAGTTCTGTCAGGAGAGACATAGGGTTTATCTTTAAGTGCCACATGAAATGGCAGTGGACTAAAATATGTAACATATTAGAGGAACTCTAGAAACAAAATGGTTTGATACCCTACTCCTGTTTTCTAAGATTTAGGATAATTTGATCTAGGTTAGCGAGACCTGGCTGGCTTTGATCAACTCCAAGTTATAAAGAGTGAGACGATAAATATTAAACATAAAGAAAGAAAAAATTCATGCAATTCTTCAAGCCCAACACGAAGGTCAGCATTTGGTACAAAGGGTGTTAATTCTTCTTCTTGTTTTTTTTTTTTCTTTTGTTTTTCGAGACAGGGTTTCTCTGTAGCTTTGGAGTCTGTCCTAGAGCTAACTAGTTCTTGTAGACCAGGCTGGCCTTGAATTCGCAGAGACCTGCCTGCCTCTGCCTCTGAAGTGCCAGGCCACCATGTGGCTGGTGTTAATCCTTGAACTGTGGAATGTAGAACGACTTCTAGTTGGGTTTAATAATCAAAAGCTAGAGTCAGATATGGGGCTTAATGGTGAAGATCAGAAAGGCAGAGAGGCCAATCACTAGAAAGTTTTTTTTTTACCTCTACCAACGCTCAGACGAAAGGAGCAATCATGTCCTCGGATTCCATCTGTCTCCAACAAATCTCAGAATTCATTGAACTCCTGTCTCCTTCTGCCTTATATTCCTCTCTCCACCCAGCCATAGCATTCCTGTTTCTATCTCCCCAGTGCTCGGCTTAAAGCCATGTGAGCTTTAATGTTTGGTGTGAGCTTTGTTTCTCATTTATAGCTATTCCATCTTGTGTAACCCGCGGTGACCTTGAACTAGCAGATACCACTTCCTCCAAGACCTGGAAATAAAGGTGTGTGCCAACACTCCCTGGCCTCTATTGACTTTGTACTAGATCTTCAGGCAAGCTTTATTTGTTAAAACACACAAAAATATCACTATAGGGTAATTGTAAGTATAAGTAAAAAAATATTTTATGAATTTACATGGGTAGCATTTGTTTAATGTAAATAACAGAATGTTTGGGATGGTACCACTCCATTAGCAGATGCCAGCATCCTCCTCTGAGTTACCTCACTCCTTTGTATCCCCAGAAGCTCTGTATAGGTTTCCCATGAACTGGGTTGTTTTGGTTGTCAAGGGAAACACCATGTAGAAGAAGAAGCAATGTCCATAATACATTCATCTCTTAGTTAATTACTCGCTTTTTAATACAGCAGGAGTGGTAATTTGGAATGAATAAGCATTCAAAGGGAAACAATATATCTTCTGCAAACAAATCACCTGGCTCATAACTATCTTTGGATAGTTGAACTAATCAACCAATGAACACAAACTTCATTCATATTTATATAATAATTTGAAAAGGACATGTATACATACATATCAGATTTTGTAGACAGCCTATAATAGTGTCTCTTACTAAATTGTTTATTATTGTCCATTGAAGCGTTTTGGTTTTTTGTTCTTTTACTTTTTATTTGTTTGGAAGAGGGAACTGTGGTGAGACCAATCTCTGTGGCTGTGACTAGCCTAGAACTCACTTTGGAGTCCACTTTTACAATTATTTTTATTTTATATGCATTGCCTACATTGGTGTTTTGCCTTCATATGCCTGTGTGAGGGTGTCACATTTCCTGAACCTGGAGTCATGTGGATGCTGGGAACCAAATCCAGGTCACCTGGAAGAGCAAACTCTTAACTCCTGAGCCATCTCTCCAGCTACAGCTTTTAAAAAAAAAAAACTTGGAACTTGCATGATATTTCAAGAATTGAGATTACAGTCATGTGCCATGACACCTGGCCAGGATATTTTTTTATTGTTTTTATTGAGCTATATCGCTTAGGATAACTTTTTTTTTTTTTTTTTTTTACAAAAATTGTGTTTTTAAGTACAAAGAGACTTAGTTCCTTTACTCTTCACACATGACCTCCTATCTTACTGTAATTCCACTCAGTCATTTCTATTCATTTTAATGGACATGACCATGGTAACATATTTAAAGCATACATATTATTATATTAATATATGCTATAATATTTAGTATGCATATGTATTGAATTCATATATATGTGTTTATATTCAATACTCTGTTGTTGTTTTGATTTTTTTTTTTTTTTTTGAGACAGGGTTTCTCTGTGTAACTCTGGCTCTTCTGGAACTAGCTCTAGACCAGGCTGACCTCAAACTGAGAAATCTGCCTAGCTTTTCTCCCAAATGCTGGGATAAAAGCATATGCCACCAGCACTCAGCTCAATACTATGCTTTAAAGTAATAGCCATGCTGATGTTTATGGATATAAACATGAATGAAAGTTTTTAACTTCTCATCTTTATCAAAACCTGGGATTTTGAAAATATGAATGTAAAGATAATTTTATAGTCCAGACTTGTATTTCTACTTTTCTTACTTTTTAAAAACAGTATTTAGGATTGAACCCAGGACCCTGTTCACACCAACAATAACTCTGGTATGTTGGTCCCCTCTCTGCCTTTTGATATCTTAACAATATATGCAATTATCATTTATGTTTCCCCTGTCATAAATTAGAATTCATTATAGAGTCTTTTACTACCATTTCCATGGTTGCCTTAGAGATAAAATATTCAGTTCTGATTTATTGCAGTCTAATATGCATTAGTACCTTCGCTACATTGACAATGCGAAGACTTCACATATGTTAATTCACTTAAAATTCTACTTGTGTTTAAATGCCTACAATATGTTATTTTTGTTCATTTGTAAAATAAGTCCCTGAGGCTGGAGTAATGGCTTAGTTTAAAAAAACAAAAACAAAAATGCATTGGTCTCTCTGCTCGAAGACCAGAGTTCAATTCCCAGCACTCACATTGCAACATTGCAGTTGGCCACCACCTGTAATGGCAGTACCAGTGGATCCGTTGCCTTTTGCTGGCCACCATAGTCATCTATAGAAGCATTACACAAATATTCTTGTAGGAAAACTTTTATACACATAAAATGGAATTTAAAAAAAACACATATTGTGAATGATTGCTCACACCTTTAACCCAAGTGATGGAGGAAGGTCATTGGTTAATTAAATAAAGAAGCTGCTTGCCCTGATAGGTTAAAACAGGAGGGAGGAGTAAACAGAGCAGAAT
>NC_022029.1:15461988-15465227 GCF_000317375.1 Microtus ochrogaster
ATGAACACAGTGTCCGTGTAATTATTTCGGGTAGAGCTAGCCATGTGGGCGGCCGGGTGCCGGGACGCAGCCCGCCGCTCCTATTTCTACACCCAAGTACTTGGGAGGCAGAGACAGGTATGTGTCTGTGAGTGAGAGGTCAGCCTGTCCATAGAGTAAGTTACAGGACAGCCAGGGCTACACAGTGAAACATTGTCTCAAAGAAAGAAAGGAGGAATGAAAGAAAGAAAGAAAGAAAGGAAGGAAGGAAGGAAGGAAGGAAGGAAGAAAGGAAGGAAGAAAGGAAGGAAAAGAAAGAAGGAAGGAAGGAAAGAAAAAGTTAAAAAATAGTAAAGTCCTCCATATTTCCTTGTGCCCTTCAGTTCTGTGTTTATATCTAGGATTGCATTATTATTTTCTGAAATAGTCTCAGAGGGATATTGTTAAAAGAAGGTGCCCTAAACTGTTTTCTATTTCTATAACTAAACGCCATAAATAGGATAAATTTCAGTAGTAAATGTTTACTTAACTCATAGTGGTAAGTGCATGCTAGTCATAGGTTGAAGGACCGAAACCCTCCTGCTTACTCCTCTATAACCTCTGATTATTCTCAAGGCAATTCGGTGCATCACTTAGCGAAAGGGGGCCATAAAAAGGACAGTCATGAAGTGATTCTTATACTAGACTCAAGACAGCAGTAATCCATCTGTGAGTGAATCAATTCATTCTTGATGGTGGCAGAGATGTAATAACTCTTTAAATGTTCTGTCTGTAAACAGTTCTTCTTGATGTCCATTGTTATCTATTTCAGCATGAATTTGAATGAGGTCATTCAAATTATACCATTGGTATAGGAGGTCCTTCTGTCTATGTGTTGCTTTCATTAGTTAATAAAGGAATTGCTTTGGGCCTATAGCAGAGCTGTAGAGGAACAGAATTAGGTGGGGAAAACTAAACAGAATGCTGGGAGGAAGAAGGCAGAGTCAGAGAAAGATGCCATGGAGCCGCCAGAGCCAGACATGCCAAATCTTTGCTGAAACCACTGCCACGTGACAATATATAGATTAATAGAAATGGGTTAAATTAATATAAGAGTTAGCCAAAAAGCTAGAGCTATTGGGCCAAGCAATGATTTAGTTAATACAGTTTCTGTGTATTTATTTCGGTTCTGGGCAGCCGGAACTAACAAGCAGCTCCATGCAACATACCAGCAGGTATGCTTATCATGCACATGCACACACACATATAATGCACACACACACACACACGCACACACGTACTCCCCACATGTGCACACACATGCACAGGAACACACACACAAACACAAACACACATGCATGGGCACACAATCTCTGATTTATTTCACTTTGTCAAATATTACTCTCAAACTTACTTCTAGCCTTTTCTACTGGCGGGGTTCCTCAGAGCCATGAATTGCTAAGTCAGCTCTCTTCTGTCTCGTTCCTCCACTGTCAACCTGTGACTCCTAAGAGAAGACTGAATAGCAGAGGTTGTTAACATTATCACCATTTTTCTTGCAAATGCTTTTTACATTTGAAATGAGAAGCTTTCTGTTTCCTGTGTCGTTATTGTTTGTGTTGAATGGATCCAGTTCTGTTATTTGAACATAATGTCTTTGTCATTTTCCATTTTTGTACTCGTCTCTCCTCTCTGAGATTTTTCTTCATTGATTAATATTTTTTATAATCCTGTGGTATTTGTGGTAGATTTGTCACTTCCTTGTATTCAATAGTGCCTTCATAAGCAGCTTTTAGAAGAAAATAAGTTCAGAAAATCTAGGATTATATTAGCGTTCAAATACAGAACAGTGATTTTAATCCATATTCTATTTTTTCAGTAATGCTGTCCAAAATTATAGAGGTTAGTAGGATAGTTCATGCAAATAAGAGCTAATCAAGAACTTTATCTGTCCAAGGGAAAGTAAGTAAAATTAAATTTTCTCCTCACATGAAAGAGCCATATGTGGGTAAAACACAGGGAACATTGGTTTTTAGGTGCTGGACCTCAAAAAAGTATGAAGAGTAATCTATGAAAAATAGAACAGTTCCTGAAAAATTTTCAAATGTTCCATCTATGGCTTCAAGGAAACATTTAGGCCATATTACAGGGAGACAGAATCCTTATAAGCCTGTGTTTTCCAAGAGCTAAAAAGGCAGTAATAAGAGGACAGATGTACTAGGACATAGCGCTAAAAAGGAAAAAGTCAGTTAGACATTGAACTTCTGAGAAGTTAGCAGTTGGTAGTGGCCACATCCATGTCAGAACACTAACCAACACAACAAAACATGAAAATATAGAACAACTAGATGGGTTTCTTTCATCCAGAGTTGGGACCATTGACTGCTTCCTTGAGAAATTACTGAAAATGCATGGGAATGGGTAGCCAAAGAGGAAGGATCATGAATGGTCAATGTGAATAAATAGTATGCAGGGGGTTTATAATCTCAAAGGGAAGACCCACAATGATAAAAATATTTTCAAAAACTTAAATCTATTTTTAAAACAAACCCCTATTAATGTTTAGAAATAGAAAAATAAAATCAAATAATTTAATACCATTACGCCTGCTCTCCAATCAAATATTAAAAAATATGCAAATGATAAAATGTTAGCCCCCAAAAAGGGGAAGAAAAGAAATAAAATAAAGCAAACATAGTCAAAGCACAAAGGGGTTGGGGAGTATCATATCTAACATGTCAATACTTTACACCTAGTTTCTTTTCACACTAAAGTCACATAGAAACATAAAGTCTATAACAAAAATCATAATCTTCGAGAAGAAAAGTACAGTGTTTGAAATGTAAAGTACAGAAAAATGGGATACATGATAGAATATCTTTTGTATGTGGACAATGAATAAAATGGAATATATAGTGATATAAATTTCTGGAAGAGAATTAATAATGAGAACATTTGCAATTTTCAGTAAGTCACTGGCAGCTTAAAGTGACTGCATATGTATACTATACTTATATATACATAGTTTTTGAAAAAGAAGACTCAAGTAAGATATTTTTGAAGTATGTATTTAAAATGTTATAGTTTGAAGAAATTATAACTTCTTAGATCCTGAAAGGCCAATGAAGTTCAAGTACATTGTTCTACAACTACATATAAAAACACTCTAATATGAAAGGAGACAGAGACAGAGACCCAAAATGGAGCACCGGACAGAAATCTCAAGGTCCAAATCAGGAGCAGAAGGAGGGGGAGCACGAGCAAGGAACTCAGGACCGCGA
>NC_022029.1:15465666-15466372 GCF_000317375.1 Microtus ochrogaster
TATATATATATATATATATATATATATATATATGTATATATATTATACAGGAGATAAAAGCTTAGGATAAGAGCATAGGCCATGTCATAGACAATGTCACGAAAGGAAACTGGAGAAATTGCTTTAATGTGTTTGATGAGGAAAAATGAACTTGTTCGCTCTATAGCTTTTATAGCTGGTAAAAATATTTTATCACCAATGAACTTGAATTAGTGTCCCATAACTACAAAGAAGATACTGATCAGCAATAATATATACCCACAAAAATGTTAGAGGCAGCTCCTGAATAGAGGAAAGGGCCACTAGATGGAAATACGAATGTTCTGTGAGAGAGAACAATAGCTAGACATAGGAAGGATAAACGTGTGTGTGAGGGGGGCATGATTCTTTGGCCCCAAAAGCAGCAATAGTTTACAAATTTATGATTACATAAGTCAGTAAGAGTACTGAATTAATGATTAAAATATATTAATTCTAAGAATAAATAAAAGAAAACGAGTAAAAAAATGATAGGGCAACTAGAAAACAAGCGAATTACATTAATTGCCACACTGTGTCTAACTAAATGTCTAAAAGAAAAGCAAAATGTTAAATAATTGATTTGATTTGTTTTATTTCCTTATTACTTTCTTTTTTCCTTCCTTCCTTCCTTTCTTCCTTCCTTCCTTCCTTCCTTCCTTCCTTCCTTCCTTCCTTCCTTCCTTCC
>NC_022029.1:15466472-15479278 GCF_000317375.1 Microtus ochrogaster
CCTGCCTTCCTGCCTTCCTGCCTTCCTGCCTTCCTGCCTTCCTGCCTTCCTGCCTTCCTGCCTTCCTGCCTTCCTGCCTTCCTCTTTCGTTTCTTTCTTTCTTTCTTTCTTTCTTTCTTTCTTTCTTTCTTTCTTTCTTTCTTTCTTTCTTTCTTTCTTTCTTTCTTTTGAGACAGGGTTTCTCTGTAGCTTTGGAGTCTATACTTAAACTTGCTCTGTCGACTAGGCTGTCCTCAAACTCACAGAAATCCACCTGTCTCTGCTTTCTGAGAGCTGGGATTAAAGGTGTGAGCCACCACTGCCTGGAGCTAAATTTATCTCATACTTTACATATTTACAAAAATATTTTAAAGGTATACTCAAAGTATAGAAAGGGCACACTTTGATGAATTTGCTCAAAAGGAAGCTAAGTAATTAAATGTATCAATAAAGAAGAATTAAGTTTAAGGTATCTCCTTTCCAAGTGACTTTGTGAACAATATAGAAGAAAGCAAAGAAATACCAGAGCCTGGAGAAGATTGCTAGAAAACGGTGTTTGAACATGACAGGGCCATTGAACTCATGAATTCACAGAAGCCATAGTATTTACCGGCACCAGATGAAGTCAGCCAACAGTCCATCTCTGGTCTGGAAGGGGCTCATGAGGCCCACACCTGGCTGGGTGGTTATAGGAGAACAGAAGTCAGATTTCCACAAGAGTGGCCCAAACTCTGGTGAGTGGTTCAACACCCATGAGTATTATGTGTAGATTTAAATATATAAATTGGGTTATAACACAAAAATAAAAAACACAACATGAAATAGAGAACGTAGCATTGGGAAAGAGATGTGGAAGATTGACCTGAGAAGAATTGGAGGAAGGGTGAATAAGATACAAATATACTGTGTAAAAGTATGAAATTGTCAAAGAATAACATAAAAAATATATTTAAACTATTTTCTAGGATGAAGGTCATTTTATATTGACAAAAGGTATATACTTATCCAAAGAACATAGTATTCTGAAATGATTATATTCCAATTAATCAATATACAATCTCTGTGGAACAAAAGCTTAAATATAAGGAGAGATATACAAACCCAAATTGTAGTTTAATATTCCAATATGCCTCTTGCTGTTATTGTGAGAATACGAGAACACATGGAAACAGAATCATCAGGGTGTGTATTGTTTGGAATACAGCATGAACAAATACCTATTGACATTTCCAGCATACTCCAAGCAACAGTAGAATGTGCATGCTTTGCAAGGGCATATGAAATATTTACCAAAATAAACTGTATTCTAGATCATAAAAATGCCTCAATAAATTTAAAAGGATTCAAGTCACAAAAAGTATGTTCTCCTTCACCCAGTAGAATTGAATTAGAAATCAATAACACAAAGTTCTCTGAAAAATCCACAGGTATTTCAAAACTATATAAAATACTTATAAATAATCCAGGGACCAAAGAAGAAAAAGAGAAAGGAGAGCACGTTTTGAACTTAGGGAGAAATGAAAACACTGCATATCAAAACGCAGAGATGTTCCAAGAGCAGTCATTTAGTAGAAAACTTTTAGCACAAATGGTGAAAAGATGAAGAATGCCTTCAAATAAGTGACCTCAGCTTCTGCCAATGGCCTTGGTAAATAAAGAAGAGAAAATTAAACCCAAAGCAGGATAAAGGAAATTATAAAGACCCGAGGTGAATTCTTTGGAGTAAATGAGGTGAGGAAGACAGAGAAAACCAATTATAGAAGAGGTTGATTTTTTAAAAGTCAATAACGCTGACAACACTCATGATAGGCAATAGAACATTAAAGAGATGGTATAAATTACCAATGTTGGAGTAACTGAGTTGGTATCATTGCATGGGAATATATGAACAGATACATGTGGATTAACTTGAATATTTATAGCACAAGAATGTATCTGTTTAATGACACAAACCATTAAAGTTCTTTAGAAGAAAAAAATCGGTAACCAGTATCAACTAATAAGTTGAATTTACAAGGTTTTATTTTTTATGTGTCTCTATCTGTGCCATTGTGTATGTGTAAACATGTGCTTGCAGATGGGAGAGTCGCACATGGTCCAGAAGAAGGTTACCAATTCCCCTAAACCTAGAGTTATAGGCAGTTGTGTGATGCCTATCATGGGAGCTGAATGAAGTGTGAGCCTCTGGAAGAACAGCACATGTTCTTAACAATAAAGTCCCTGAATTTATCCCTAAACTCTTGAGAGAAAAGAAAATTATGGGCCTAGATGAATTTACTGGTAAATTCTTTCAACTAATTAAGGAAGAAGTGAAATTTATAATAAATGCCCTTTGTTGACTAAGTTCTTTATAAATAAGAAGGAGTAAGAAACATTCACAACATATTAAGATAAAAATCAAAATGATTGGCTCTTAGCATTTCAAAGTGCACCAGCCCCTGAAATAGTGAAAAATGATAAAATAAAAGTCATTCAAGGTCTGATGATGTTGCTCAGTATTAGAGCTGCATGCCTGCTTTTCATGTGAAAATCTTGTATTTGATTCCCAACAGCACAAAAATAACGGAATTTGGAGAAGAAGGAATTAGTTGTCACTGATCAGCAAAAATAATACCTATGTAAAAATTGTGGTGAAATCTACAAAGGATTCTGAAATTTACTAAATTTGAGTTATCAGATTTATAGGTTCCATGATATATAGAAAAATTATTTTCCATATAATAGTATCAAATCATTGAAAATAAAGTATTTTATTACCCTTGAAATTAAATGTATAATAACAAAACTTGCAAACTATGTATTAAAAACTTCACATGAAACTATAAAAGATATAAAGAGACACTGACTAAATAAATAAACAGAAAGATACGAAGTTCAAGGGTGGAAAGACTCAGAAGTGGTAAAATGTTAATCCCCCAATTTGATTTATAAATTCAACGAGCTATAACATAATCCTCGCACACTTTTTAGATAATGATAAGCCGATTATAAAATTCATATGGAAATGTGAAAAACTTAGACTATCCAAACAACTTTGAAAGAGAACAAAGTCAGAATTCAAGACTTATGATGAAAATAATCAGGATAGCAGACTAGTAACACAAAAGGCAAATAAATAAAGAATGAAATTGTATACATAGAAAATGATACACATATATAGATAATGCCCTATTTTGCAAAAGTATTAAATCTTTTACTGGAGGAAGATTAATCTTCTAAATAAATGATACTGGAAAACTGAAAGTAAAATGTTTAAAAATAAAATAAGAAAATCAAATTTAAAAAATTTCTACCTCCTGTAAGTTATCCTTAGGAGAAGGGAAAATCAAGTATTTGGGAATATTTGTTAAATCATATCTGATGTAGTACCCATAAATGATCCCCTACATAATTAAATTTAAGACCAGTTAAGTGATTTAAAAAGAATGTTCAACAAAGACACCATATTGGTATATAAAATGTGATTAATTTATTTGCTGTGAGAAAGAAACAACTTGAACTAGAGAAAAATCATAATGAGATACTAACATATACCTATCTAGAATGGCTAAATTTAAGGCTGATCCTACCAAGTGTAAGTGAGAGAAGAGATGAAGTAACTAGAATTGCGTACAGTATTGATAGGATGTAATAGGTAGAAACACTCTTGGTGATGGCTTGGCAGCTTCTTCCTAGTATGGACTGGATGCTTTTTCTCCAAAATCTGTGTTGTAGCTTAATGCCACATGTGATGGTCTTTGAGATTGGATTTTTGAGATATAATTAATTCATGAATGTAGAAGCCTTATGATTTTGATTTGTGCCACAAAACAGAGAAACTCTACAAGCCCACTCCTGTTTCTCTGTACTGGGCCGAGTGGTGGTCAAAGCCATCTGGGCAAGAAGAGACCCTCACCAGACTCTGAATCTGTGCATGAGAATTTTGGAATTCCCATCACTGAATACAATAAGAAAGTTTTGTCAACTACTCATTATGTAATATATTAGCACGTTTATCTTGCTAAGCTACTTACCCAGTGAATAATTCAACTATTATGAGCCAATGAACCAACCATTCTGTTATAGATATTAATCATACATATGTATATATGACTCCACACAAAGAGACATTTCCTATGAGCAAGAATTTTAATTACCTCTCTCAATGACTTATAAATACAGTCACAGCTGAGCAGATATTAAAATGTTCTAATGGCAACAAGATGTTTCTGTGAGTAATGGTACTTGCTGCCGAGAATGACAAGCTCAATCTGAACCTAAGAACCCACAAGTTGGAAGAAAGAACTGATTCTTCTAAGTTGTCCTCTGATCTCTGTGTGTGTATGATGTGAGAGTTCCCTCTGTAAGCTGTGAATACCATTATAAACCTGCTTTAGGCATATTGCAGTGAAGAATAGGGAAAGGCAGAAATTCCAAGCAGATAGAGGAGGAGAGAGTGGCAGAATCAGTGAGAATCCATGGAGCCGCTGCAGGACACAGATGCCAGATGCCCTGAGCAATGTTACTATTTGGACACAACCAGGTGGCTATATGCAGATTAATAAAAATGAGAGACAGAGATCCTCATCAGAGCAATGGACTGAGCTCCCAAGGTCCAGTTGAAGAGCAGAAGGAGAGAGAAGACGAGCAAGGACGTCAGGACCGCGAGGGGTTGGTCCACCCACTGAGGCAGTGTGCCTGATCTAATGGGAGCTCACCAAATCTAGCTGGACTGGGACTGAACGAGCATGTGATCAAACTGGACTCTGAATGTGGCTGATAATGGGGGCCGACTGGGAAGCCATTGATAAAGACACTGGGACTTGTTTCTACTGCTTGTACTGGCTTTTTGGGACCCTAGTCTATTTGGATACACAGCTTCATAGACCTGGATGTAGTTGGGAGGACCTTGGATTTCCCTCAGGGCAGGGTTCCCTGCCCTCTCTTAAGGAGGGAGGGGGAGGGAAGAGGATAAGTGGGGGGAAGGGAATGGGAAGAGGGGAGGAAGTGTAAATTTTTGAATGGAAAAATTAAAAAAATGAAAAAAAAATGGGTTAATTTAAGATATAAGAACTAGCCAATAAGAAGTGTGTGCTAATAGGTCAAGCAGCGTGATTATTTCAGGTCTGGGTGGTCAGGAATTGAACAAGCTGTCTCCAACAATGTGTGTGTCTGTGTGTATGTGTGCGCATGTGCGTGCTCACAAAACCGCCTGTGTGCCTGCGTACTTATGCACATGCCTGTGGAGGTTCCAGGCTGATGTAGGGCATCATTCTGCATCACTCTGCATTTTAAATTATGGCAGAATCTCTCACGAAACCAATAGTTCACTGTTAGACTCTCTACCTTGATACTGAAATTCCGTATCTCTGCTCCCCCATTCTGGGCTTATATTTGGGCTCCCTGCCTTATTTTCATATAGGTTCTAGGTATCCAAATTCTGAGTTTCCTGGGCTTGGCCATGCCCCCACCCCCTGTTCTTGTAGTCTTGCTTCTTGTGTACTGGAAGAGAGAGATGGGAGTTTAAATGAAATCTCTGGGAAGACAGGTAGTTAGGTAAAGGCAAAGATGCTAGCCAGATTATGTCCTTCATCACTTTAGTGGTTAGGGCAAGGGAACTGGTGTCTGACCACAACACATGGAAAAATAAAGCAGGGAGGAGAGAGAGAGAGAGAGAGAGAGAGAGAGAGAGAGAGAGAGAGAGAGAGAGAGACTATTATACATTTGTGTATTATTTAGTGTCAGCGGGAACTTCCTATACAGAATGGCAATTTATAAGCTGATTTATGTACTTCTGTTATGAAGCTAGGATACTGGAGAGAAGGAACAGCAGGAAGATGATATATTCAGAGGCAGATTCTCATTATTAATGAGAAGAAAAGAAGGGTCACTTTTCAAATATGGAGAGGAAATGCTTGCCATCCTCCAAAATAATACATTCAATATGTTTAGGCTCGCAGAGCTCATATGCTATTGTCTCCTGAAGTTAATTATGTGCTTACTATCAGCCAAAAATATGATGTGGGCACCACAAGGGTTATAGACAGAGGTTGCATTTAAATAAGAAAAGTGGCCGTAGGATCCTGGGATGTGGCAGGCCCATGGTGTTTCTTATCCTCCACCACAGAGCTGCTGTATTGTGCTTATTTCAAGAATAATGGGAATAACAAGAATAGAACCTTTTCCTGTTGATCTTTGTGCTGACCCAAAGTCACAAAAAGCAATGCCCCTAGAGACTGGACACCCTGGGATCCCTGTGTCCATTGTGGTGACTCTAGAATTTGCATATAGAAAGCACCCAGGAGCTTGAGTTTGGATCAGCATTGCAACTGATGCTGAAGGGGTATATGGAACCCTTTTGGTGTGTGGAAGTGCACTGTTCTATCTAGAAGGTAGAGCTACTTAAGGCACATGGAAAATCAAAGAAGAAATACTCTTTGAATTTTTTCATTGACCCATTTCTTGTACCATTACAGGAGACCATCTCGTTGACTTTGATGCCTTGTCCTGTCCCCCATTGTGTACTTTAATTATGGTAAAACACACACTGAAGAGTTTACATTTTAAGCATTTCATAAATCAACTAAAATAAGGTTTTCTTATTTTGCTACCAGTATTACAATTTAATGGAGCAATGCATGTAATTAAGGGCAATGAAGTAACTAGCTGAATTTAGGCTGATTGAGAAAAGTTTCAAGTGCCCAGAGAAGCCATCTTCAGCTCTTAATAGACTTCCATAATTCCAAACTATAAAGTGTATGTACTTTAATAAGTATGCATAAATAACTAGAAAATACAACCTAAATCATCTCCCTATCCTTCAGATATGTGTATGTCTAGAGAGTAGATAGCAATCTCCTACTAAGTATGGCAATGTTAATGAAGAGTAAGCACTGCATAAACTTATGATGGCCTCAAATAAATGAATTAATCAACTCAATTTTCTAAAAAAAATGCTTTATACATTGCAGGTACCAGAAATATCATTTAAGTTCCTTTAAGAGAGAGGACATTTATGTCAGAAAATATGGCATCTAGAAACTAATACAATTGTCCCTTCTAATCTATCACACACACACACACACACACACACACACGCATACAGAGAGAGAGAGAGAAAGAGAGAGAGAGAACGTTTCTTCATTCAACATTATTTATTGTGGTGCAAATCTTACTGATATCTTGAGGGAATAAATTCATATCTATTAACTATTTCTCTGTTATCCTATGATGTGTCTTGTAACTGAACAATCTTTAGAACCACGCGGAAGTTGGAAGATCTTAAGTAAGAGCAAGGAAGCTTATTCTTTCATGTGAATGTTAGGAAATAACAGAGGCTAATAAAAATAATGTAGTGGTACAGAGAAAAGTCATCTGTTCCTACCCTAGTCACCAAGCCACCCCACTTGCACAGATTCATTAGCCTCCATATCAGTTTTGCTCTCGAATGCCTTTATAGAAACGCATGCAGTGGAATGGAATGTACCTGCGCCTTATTATACAAGTCTCCCGAACATAAATAATGCAGGAGGCCTGTTTCTTGCAAAAAAGATGTTGTGTTAGAGAAAGAAAACTGCAAACAGATTTCTAGTGATAGGCATTGTATGTGTTGCAGACAGCATCAAGCTTTAAAGCCTGGGCAGAAGTAAATGCGGATGTGTGTAAGCACAGGACCCATTAACAACGCTGGATTTGTGACACCTCCACCTGCCTCATGGATCTCTACAGAATCTGTAATATGAATACTCTTTGTTCATGATATTGTATACATGCTTCTCCAGAAAATTAATAAGGCTGCTTCCAATCCACAGACCTATTTGCATGTTTCCCCCCTACCAGTTAGCTTTTGATTTTCCTCTCTATCTATGGGGCATAGCTGAATACTTTCTCTGCCAAGTCTCAAATCAACCTTTCCCACGACTGTTTTTTCTTGCCTTCCGGAGCTTGTAATTTGGGCATTCAGTGCTTTCAGCTCCCAAGAAGGTTTTATATCTCTGTTGCTTTTAAAGATAAAATATGTATGTGTCAAATTATCTTGATAAGACGTTGCTAAAGGGTTAATGGAAACAGAAGCCTCTAAAGATAATTAGGATTACAACCAAGAGCTTTCGAGGAAAGTACAACTAACTCTTCAAGAGTATAATATTAAGCCAAATCTAATTTAGTGACTGTTGAATGGATAAATATCCAACTCCAGAACACCCGACTCATTTTCCTTACTTCTGGGATTCTGAGAACTCTATGAGAAGCACACTTAACTTGGCAGCTCCTTCATGAGCTGACATAGTTGAAGTTTTTGAGGCATGGGCAAACACAGCTGAACTTGTTGAGGTTATGTCTCTCCTACTCTTCTCTTTTCCTTTCTCTCTCCATCCTCTTGAGCAGTTTCTATTGTATATGATTATTTCATCATGTTTATAAGGCCATTATTTATTAGCTCATAATTTCGGAGCTTGGATTAGTCATCCCATTATCCTTTCGGCACGAGATGCATCATTTCTACAGGAGAGAATATTTAACACTTACAAATCTTATGGTCCTTGGCCTGTCTGTAGATATTTTAAAACGCCCCTTCCTCTCATAAAATCTTGTATTCTCATAATTGTGGAGACCTCCCAGGGTCAGTGAACAACTCACGCATATTTCCTTATCTTTCAAGCTGGAAGATGATGAAAGCTTCTGCCTTTTTGACCCAGGAAATAATTTTAGGACGACAGTGACAAGAGAAAATGGTTCAGAGAGATACATTCCAAACATTTAATTGTCTTCAAAGGGTTTATAAGAAGAGACAGTGGAGTATTTGCATTTTAAATGCCACCCAAACAAATATTTCCTCTTAGAACAGAAAAACAAACGACAAATTGTTTGTGACAGAACGCACACAAACTTTTAGCTGCAGAAGCACTGAGTGCAGACATCTTGAAGGAAAGTTGCCCTGCTACACACTGATTGTGCATACCAAGCCGACACGCACATGAACTTCACACAGACAAAGTGCTGTCTCTATACTGTGCATGGATATCTGGATAGAGAGGTAGCAAATATTTAAATAGTCGTCTATGTGGGATTTGCATTTACTGTCTCAGAAATGCGTGGTTTGTCATTGGCATAGGTTTCTGGGTTTCACTCATTAATTACCATTTGAGTGATTAAGAAGAACATAATGGCACTTTTGTTTGTTTTATATTTTTGTTTTGGGATTTTCAAGACACAGTTTCTCTATAGCTTTGGAGCCTGACCTGGAACTAGCTCTTGTAGACCAGGCTGGCCTCGAACTCACAGGGATCCACCTGCCTCTGCCTCCTGAGTGCTGGGATTAAAGGTGTGTGCCACCACTGCCCAGCTTCATAATAGCAAGTTTGCACTCACACTGATGAACCACTACAGAGTCTAGCCTTTGACTGGTTACCCCAATTTTCTCAAGTTATTTCCCCAACTCTTTTCCAAATTTTAACTCAGAAGAAAGAGTTCTTGTCCGACATGTGTACTGTATTCAATTCATCCTCACCTTTCTGGCCCTGCACTCCATCTATGATGCCCCTCCTCTCTCAAATAAGTTACCCTGTCTCAAATTATTATTATCACATACATTCTCATACTTCGTATTACTATTTGATATTCTTGGGGAAAGGATTACTTTCATTTAGGAAAGTCTAATGAATAAAATTAGTATATAGGAGATGATTATTTCAGAGGTGGATGTACTGTCCTAATGATAAAATATCCTGGAAAAAGCAATGGAAAGAAGGAAAGGCTCATTTGAGCTCCCACATTCAAGTTAGAGTCTATCGCGGCAAAGAAACCAAAAGGACAGGAATCTGAGCAATTGACCATGTCACATCCAGAGTCAGAACCAAAGAGCAATAAATGCACACATGCTTCCTCTCAGGGTGCTCTCTACCTTTCATTCATCCCTTGGCCCAGAGGCTGTAAACATTCAGGATGGATCATCCCACGTAAATTCACACAGTGAAGAGAACCCCTCACAGGTCTGTTCACGGGCCAACTTGATGGAGACAATGCCTCACTCGGGCTCTCGTCTGTGACTGCAGATAATGTCGAGTTGACATTTTATACATGCTCACACAGGTTGGCTGGAACCTTAAGATAATCTCATGCAGATAAGCAATTTTGGTTTCTTAGAGAAAAGACAAAGGATTTGTACTAATGGTGTAAGTGAAAAGGTACTTTCCAAGAATGTAATGGATCTCAGGGGAGTAGAGCAAAGTAGAAATTGGGGTTTATTCACAAGACAAACTCCCCAGAAAGATACCATTTTCTGGTTAATTTCCTTTGGACTAAAACAATGGCTCTTAACGTATGTGTCATGACCTTTTTATGGAGTCAAATGACCTTTTTACAGGGTTCAGATATTCTGTATATCAGATATTTACATTATTATTCATAACAGTAGCAAAATTACAATTATAAAGTAGCAATGAAATAATTGTATGTTTTGGGGGGTCACTACAGCATAAGGAACTCCACCAAGATGTCCCAGAATTAGGATGATTGAGAAACACTGGACTAGAAGCCTAATTTTGTTTTAAAATATTCCTCAATAATTTCTATCTTTCTGCTACTCAAATTTTATAAAAATCCCAGCATTTCCACAGAGTCACATAAACATTATTGTGTAGAATTAAATATCAGTAACTCATTAGAACTACAGTGTACTCTGTTTACATCTTTCCTATTCTGAAAGTTCACGAGGAGAGCATCTGCACCATTTTGAGGATGCTTGCTGTCATCACTAGTAAGTCCAAAAAAGAATGTTTCGGGATTAAAAAGAGCAGCATTTGAATGCAGGTCACTCTTTCCTAAATACCTTTGTGGTAGTTTGAATGTAATTGACCCCCACAATCGCATAAGGAGCAGCGCTTTTAGGAGGTGGGGCTTAGTTGGAGTGCATATGACCTTGTTCGAGGAAGTGTGTTACTGTGGGGATGGGTTTCTAAGCTCGGGATGCTACTGAGTGTCTCAGTTAATGTCCTGTTGCCTGCAAGATGTAGCAATCTCAGCTCCAGTACCATGTCTGCCTGCATGCTCCCATAATGATGAAAATGGACTGAACCTTTGAAATAAGTAAGTCACCCCAACTAAATGTTTTCCATATAAGAGTTGCTATGGTCATGGTGTCTCTTCACAGCAACAGAAGCCCTGACTAAGACAATCTTACAGGAAATTCGTTCTTCCAGAAAGGGAAGCCATCACCAGTTTTAGACTTAAGGGGAAGTGACAATAAGCTTAGCTTTTATTAAAGACTTGTCATAGGCATGATAACTCTGATTACTGTCTTTGAGAAATGCTGAGATACGCAAGGTGCGCTTTTCTTTAAAAGATGTCCCAAGACTGTGTTGTTCGGGGATCTGCTCTCTTTCTTGGTATCAGCTTTCAGACTCTCTTTGTTCCTAGTAGGAAGACATGAACCCTTGAGATTCCTCTCTTTACTAGTAATGTATGGGATGGAACAAAATAGAAGGCCAGTAACCGTGAGGAAACATCAGGTCAAGGGATAACCTATGCCATTCCTTGACATAAATAATAGACAGATAAGATATTAACACCTAATGCTCTCCTCTGGGAAGTCAGCTCTAGCTGCTGCAAGTTTTCATAGCGCCGCCTACTTGGTTTTCTTGAATCCTGGTTAACCACAGCTCCATCAATTTTCTGGCTAATTTTTCCTCTTTGAGAAAATGTTCTGAAATTTTAAGGATTTATCCTGTTCAGAACATTATTTAGCTTCATCATTTATTTTAAGAAGCTCATGTGGTGTTTTTACTTTAACAAATGGATGGACATTAGCTTTCCATTTCTATTCCTAAAGAAGGCACCACAAAAATAGGTTTTCTAACATTTTCCTGTTTCCATTTCCTTCCTCATAAGCTCACTCCCTTGGCATTACTTAATCTAGTGTCCCAATTTCTTCACACTGGGATCACAGAAGGTTCTCGAAGCACTCCCATTTCTGGGCTTAACTAAAAGTAATTCAACCACCTATAGTGTGTGTGTGTGTGTGTGTGTGTGTGTGTGTGTGTGTGTGTGTATTTGTTATATGAACACATGTATGTGCAGGTGCTTCTGCCTGTGTACACATGTGTAGGCCAGAGTAGGACACAGGCTATTTTACTTCTGTCATTTACCAAATAATGCCCTTGATGCGAGTCTCTCACAGAAGTTGCACCTTCCATTTCATCTAGGCTGACAGGCCAGCCAACCTCAGCAGTTCGTCTCCCCTTTCACACAAATAGTGCTGATGTCATAGGCATGGTTGTGGCCACACCTAGCTTCTCATGTGATTCAGGGGAGCTGAACGCAGGTTCCTATGTTTGTACGCAAATGCTTTAGCTACAGATCCGTCTTCCTAGTCATAAACCACCCGTTTTTTAAATTATTATTCTTCCATGCAGTTGAAATACTCAGTGGAGATTCAGGATCACTTAATTGGTTAGCTTGGCTTTGCTCATTATTGTGCACTGTGTTGATATCGCTGTGGGGTTCACCTTTTTTTCTCCTATTTATTTGTTTGGATGCTTTCTACTTGTGATGGCTTATGTGATAAGGGACCTGATTGAATTTAGAAATGCCTGGACTGTGACTGAAAAAGCATGGGATAAAACTGGACTCTCTGAATATGGTGAACAATGAGGACTGATGAGAAGCCAAGGACAATGGCACGGGGTTTTGATCCTACTTAATGTGCTGGCTTTGTGGGAGTCTAGCCAGTTGGGATGTTCACCTTCCTAGATATGGGAGGGAGGAGGACCTAGGACTTACCACAGGGCAGGGAACCCTGACTGCTCTTTGGACTGGAGAGGGAGGGGGAGAGGAGTGGGGGGAGGGGGAGA
>NC_022029.1:15479378-15490653 GCF_000317375.1 Microtus ochrogaster
TTTTCTCAATAAAAAAAAAAAAAGAAATGTCTATGAGCTAGGGAAATGCTTATCTGTTTGTGCCAACTTGATTTGACTAGAAATACATAAAAAGTTAGCAAAATACAACCATGGGTATATCTGTGATGGCATTTCCAGAGACAATTTGACTAGGCTTGCTCTAATGCAAGAACCAAATTTTATATATATTATGTAGGCGTTTTCTGAGAGTGCTGAAAGGTAGCATATTGTCTTAATGAGAAGTGGAACATAAGGAGAGTGCCTTCGTGGCTGCATGTGGCCCTGGTAACTTTTCTTTAACCTGCTTTCCTTCAGCCCTGAAGAAGCTCAAGCGACCCTGAGCGGACATCTCTAAGAAACTGAATCAAACTAACATTTACCTCCTTTGAATTGTTTAGGCGAAATATAATGATCACAGCTATGCAAAAGTAAACGATATACTACTTAATTTGAAAGGTGAATGAGTCATTTTTGGTCATCTCTAATCGTCCCAGAGGGTTACAATTAACTATAAATGAAAATGTAGCACAGATTTTTTTTCTCCCCTTGGGGTTTTATTAAATTCTGACTCTCCTCTTATATCAGCCGACACTGAGCATCTATATGATATATTAACACAGAAATCCGAGTTTTGTAAGTATCCTTACCTGCTCTAAAACAAACAAAAACCTTATCCTTACCGATAGGAAGAGCTGATTTCTAACCATTATTATAAAACAATTTTGCTAGTGTTTTCAACTTGAACTCTTCCCTTAGTTGTTGCTTTCTTTTGAACAATGGGCGTCTTTTCATGTATCTGACCATTTTTCACAGAGGGAACTGTTTGTTCAATATTGGGATTTAGGTTTGGTCTGTTAGAAGTTGTGTGAGTTCCTATAAGACCTTTTAAGCCCCAAGGAAGGGGGCCAATGCTCAACCCAATTCTAGGCATTCTTTCAATAAAAATGAAACCTGGTGATCATTGAGAGGAGGAAATAAGCTACAGCTGGAGGCTGCCTGACCAGAGACTCACTGCTGGGCCGAAGAGATTACTTCCTTGTGCACTAAGGAATGTAAACAGTGCTTTCTGGAGCTTCCTGCAGTTTACATCTGTGGCCTCACAAGTTGGGGTTGGTAGGGGCACACTGCTCTTTTGTTTGAAAAGCATCTTAGTGGACAGTTTTCAGGGTGGTTTAATCTCTCTTGATTACAAAGATCAAACAATGGAAGGGAGAGTAGTAGTTCTCTGTAGCTGAGTAGTAGGTTTTTTGCCTCCAGAGACTGAAGCAAGTAAGGTTCTTCGAAAGAGAGGGAAACCGGGGAGATAGAAGGAGCCATTGATGGCAGGATAGATTAAAGCGGGTTGGCCTGTGCAAAAATTCTATCTCCATATTCGATGGAATTCGATGTGATTGTGCTTCTCAGTCTCAGAGTATTCATTTTGGGCTTTAGATTTTTTAGTTAACTTTAAATGTGGTGTATTAATCATAGTGGAATTATGCTAATTTCCTTTAGGGAATAAAGAAGGGATGTCTCTCCCTGAAGTAGCAGGAGCTGCTCAGAAGGTTTATGTGGTTAGGGCACCATCACAGCTAAAGACTTTCCCATTCTCACGTACCTAAGAAGGAAGCTGGATTTTCCACTCTCTAGTTATAAAGAAGAAATTCTTAAGAAATCAGAAGTGACAGGGTTTGTTTGATCCTAAAACTTGAAATGATTCAATACTTTATTTTCTCTAAGGGTCTTTAATAAGCAAAATCTTCCCCCAAGGTTGTCATGGCTAAGCATATACGTGACCATGTCTATCTCTAGATGGGGAAAGAACGCTGAAATTATTACTTTTTAAATTTCTAGGCTGAAGCATGAAGAATGAGCACTGTATATCTATACAAGATTCTCAAAGGATGCAGCATTTGAAAACACTGATGAACATAATTGAGAAAAGATGATAGTGAAGTAATAATGCCACTGTCACCAGGCAATACTACTGTTACTCAGTGACACAGAATACATACAGGTGTAATCCAAGATGACACAAAAAATGACCAACAATAAAAAGACTGGGAAAATCTCAGGAAAATATTCACATGATCCTTCCCAAGACACTCTGTTATTTAGGAGCCGCTTCTCTGGGGCTCCATCCACACTCCCTAGGAATCTGTTTTTTTCTGGAAGAGCAACCAGTGCTCTTAACTGCGGAGACATTTCTCCACATCCCCTCTCTTTTCTTAGACTGTACTTTATTATTTATTTATGTGAATGTGTGTGTGTGTGTGTGTGTGTGTGTGTGTGTGTGTGTGTGTGTGTATGTGTACTTGTGACTCAGGGAGAACAACAGAGGACATTGGATCCTCTAGAGCTGGTTTCACAGGCACTTGTGAATCCCTGGGTTTGAATGTAGACAATGAGAGAACAGATATCTGGTCTAGAAGAGTAGCCAGTGTTCCTAACCGCATAGCCATCTCTCTAGCCCCCATAAACAATCATCTGATTTTGTACTTCCCTTTATATTTGTGTGTTTTAAGAGTGTTACCAACAGCCCAATTTGTTGTATTGACGTCACTTGCTTTTTTATGTATTCATACAGACTTTTAATACACGTTTAGCTTGCTAATTTTTTTGAAGTCTCTGAAATGTTAGAAGGAAACAGTACAGCTGGTGTGCTCCTTAATTACTTCATCATCCCCAGTGCCTTGTAAGATGCATGTGAGATGCTTAGGTATTGATGAATTTATTCTGTGGGGAGGTCATGAATGTATTTGTTTCCTAATGTGGCTATAAAAAATACCTCTAATTTAGTGTCTTAATCCAATACAAATAAATTACCCTACTGCTCCAGATACCAAATGCCTCAAGTGGTTCAGCAGGTTTGTCTTTCCTTGGGAGACTCTTGTTGAAAATTCCTTGTTGTCTCTGTTTTTCTATAGAGTGCTTGCTCTCTTGCGACATCTTCAGAAGCAGTTGTGACATCTTCAGGTCAAGTCCCTTCAGGTCAAGTCCACCTTGACCTCTACTTCTCTGATCATATCTTCGTCTTTTACCTCCTGTCTCCATCTCATAAAGATTAATATACTCTCTTATGTTTGCAGTGATAAAACACTTTTATAGGCTAGTCTGTGGATCCTTGACTAGTTACATCTGTAGAATATCTTTAGCCCATACAAAGCGATTACAGTCACAGATTCCAGTCATCAGCAGATGTGTATCTTTGGGGATAGTTATTCTCTGTACTTTAGCACATTCATGCTATAAGAGCATTGACTGAGGCTGGCAGGGAAGGAAAAATCCTACCATGTTATGCTATTAAACTCAGAAATACTCCACAGAGCATCTCCAGGTCCAGCAAGTCAACTTGCCTCATGAGATGGTTAGTTTATCCAATCAGAAGAACACCAGGAAATAATACTTGGAAAACCACTGCTTTTTCTGTAGCCTTGAAAGGTTCATATTATGGGGCTAGCAAGATGACTCAGTGGTGGAGAGTAGTTTCAGTTCTTAAGAGGACCCAGTTTGATTCTCATCTCCCATATGACAGCTTGCAACCATCCATAACTCAAGTTCCTGGGGGTCCAGTAAATTCCTACAGTATCCATGGGCACTGGGCATACACAGAAGATACAGACATGCATGTGTATATATAAGAATAAAATAAATAAATAATCTAAAAGACGCACAGTTTCCTATATAGACCATTTTGCCATATCACTTTTTTTCTGTGTATCTTTGGGAGTGTACAGCCCATTCACGTTGAAGTACTATTGTCAGATGGAGTTTTTCAGGCCTGATGATTTTAGACAACATTTTGTATCTTAGTACTCCAAAGACTCTGGAGTTGCTCAGTGAGTAATTTTAGAGAGCTAATAACCTCGTAATTAGATAAATAATTGATACAGTTCAATTATATGCTCCTGTACAACTTTATTAATATTCAGATTTGAGCGCTAGATGCCTTTCTGCCCTTTACCTACCTTGGAGACAACATAATCCTCCATAGGTTTAGCAGAACGTGCCGCAGAACCCATGCCAGAGCCCAGGATATGTAAATTAGCCATCTTGTTTCAAGGCATTAGCATCTGCTGTGCTTAATTATTAACAAGATGGCCAGTGTTTGCTATGAGAACGCGGGGCCAAGCGATTGGGTTGGGGTTCCTGCTATTTACTGCAATATATTATTCAAGGACCTTTAGCCAGTGGAGAAGTGTTGTCTAAAGCTGGCAAAACCTGTGCTGCTATTGGTGGTCTGTCTGTGTGTCTGGGCTGTAAGTGAGGGTGTGGGGGACACTTGGTGGTTTGTAATTGCTGAACCAGATTGTAGTTAACAAGGTATCATTAACAAGACATTAACTTGTTTTGATTATAATAATAAATGAAGATATTTTGTGAATAGAAATGGTATATTATTAACTATCACAATTTGAATAAAATGATATAAAGGTGTTTTATTCATAAATAAGGTATTGTGGACATTGCAAGCTACAGAAAAAGTTATATGCCTGTAGAAGGTGGGAGGAAGGCAGAAATATTATTTATATTGCATATCTTCTATTTAAGTTACTTTCTTAGGATCATGTATAAACTGAGACATGTAACTAATATTCTTTATCAGTTCAAAATCTAATTAACTGATTTTCTGGATGTTCTGTTATCATTCTTCAATTCCAGTTAATATTTTTTCTAAATAAACAACTACTTAAATATGACTGGTTGAACTAACTATTCACCTAACACAGAACTTGGTTTTATTTATTATAAAATTCTTATACATGAGATTATACTGAAAATTACTTCTATATAAATAATTGAAATTTTATTTAAGGGTTCCATAATCCACCTTTCTGATATACGTGTCTGTGTGTGTGTGTGTGTGTGTGTGTGTGCACGCACGCCTGTGCATCTGTGTATAATGTGATGGACACATAGACGATAGAGTTTAATTAATTAGTCAATTAACATATTCATAAAGCAACTCTCATAAATGAATAAAAATGTCATAGGTCTTGCATTCCTGAGAATTTGAAAAAGAAATCAACACTTGTTTCCTGGGCTTTTCAGAAAAACTACATCCGAAATAAAATGTCTCTCCACTCTGTAAGTTCAAATTATAATAGCCCAAAGTGATATAATTACACTGTTGCTGATTTAAATTAGAAAACTCTGCGTAATAGCTAGACTTCTGATACTTCTCTAGAACTTTCAGCTGTTCTTAGGCAAAGGTTTGAAATGCTTGGGGTGTATTTCATGATCCCACATCCACAAGCGTAAGTGTTTAAATAGTCACTGCTCTGCTTTATGACAGAAACTAGCAACTATGCTAGCCTGAATAAGGTCAGGATTTAAGGAATAAAATCAAGTAATCTGAAGGAGATGGCATAAACAATGTTCAAGAAACATGAAGATGAGAGAGAGAAAATTTCCCACCAGCTGCTATCATAGGGCACTTACCAGAATGGCATTTTTTTTTTTTTTAAATTTGACATTCAATTAAAATGGTGCAGTAAAATGGTGGATATTATTTTTGGTGTCTGAGCACTGTAAATGTCATCTTAACAAACAAATCTGTGGGAAAGATCAATACACCCTGATTAGGAACAAGTTGGTCCGTTCAAGGAGACATGGGCATGCAAAGGAGGACCTTGTTAACAAAAGCCCCTGATCAGAGGGCTGTGCTACCCCATTGGTTGGGAACACTTAAGATAATCAGGAGTGAAGATTCTCCCTGACTACTCATTTGAACTTCTAATTAACCCAAGGCTTCCTGATTAGTCAGAGTTCTCTAAAGCCATGAGAGCACACGTAAGTCATGAGAGGTCAGGATGTAGATGGAGATATCGTGACTGAACCATGGGAACACCTGGCTAATGCCTGGGGTAAGTTGGGTGAGACAGAAAGCTGCCAGGTGTGGTCATGACTGCTGCTTTCTAAGCGAGACTTTGACACAGAGCAGACTTATCGATGGAGGTAGAAGTCACAGAAGCTATCTCCAGTAATGAGGTCTGAAACTTCCGTCTTGTAAAGTCCCGTCATCTGGTCTTTCCACTTCCAGTCCTCTTGGCATTATTTATTTATTTATTAAACTTATTTTTGCATTAACATTTAAAGGACAATGTGAAAATGTGCATTTATTTTTTTTTTCAAATAGCTCGAGACTCTAGTCATCTGAATAATTACATGTGGATAAAGTCTCATCTTCTGCCTGGGAAGGTTTTCATTTCTTCTTCCCTGCCCCTTGCCCCACACAATACTGTGGCGAACTCCTCGACCAGCGAGAAAGAACGACCACGACACGAGGATTCTTCTCAGATCACGCTTTACTGGAGTGCACTTGGTTGAGAGATAACATGAAGCCAAGGGGCCCGAGAGCACTAAGGCAGCTGCTTATATATGGAATTGGCACATGGGTTGCCCTGTGATTGGTTGCCACCATCAGCTGACACCAGACTGCATCGAGATAGGCCCAGGGACCCCCATTCACCATGCATGCGGGAAGTGGGGGACAGGCAGCTCTCAAAGGCATACCAAATATGGAGTATAACCGGCAAGACAGGATGTGGTGCCATCTTGCAATGGCGATCCTGTCTGGCTCCTTGCACAATACTAGGAACTGAACCCAATACTTTGTGATAGAGAAACAAGCATTGTACCACTGAACTACATCCGTGACCCTTGATACTTGACATTTGGAAAGGAGCTATGTAAGTCAAGTGTCAACTTCCAATGTTCTCATCTATGACAGATGTGGGAACCAGTTGTCTCCAGCAATTCCTAAGCAAGCTCATTGTTTTGTTTTTTTTTTTTTTTACTATTTTTGTGTTTCCAGGCTTCTCCAGGGACCTTGAAATTTTTTGATAAATTTGTAACATAGAGAAGCCCCTGATCTTTCTACTCTCCATATTAGAAGGATACCATTATCCTTAAAAGAATTGTGAGGAGTGAGTAAGGTTTACCTGAAAACACTTTATGACCAGAATTGTGTAGCTGAAATATTTTGTACATTTACTATGACTTTTGTATACTTCTATAATACAAACAGCAACAACCATAGTTGCTTCCCCCACTCACGCACACATACACAAGGATGTCATTTCAAAACATCAAAAATTCAGAACAGACTGCACATCCAAAGAAGAAAAATGATTAGAAACACTTGACATATCCTGTAATAGAGCTACGTCAACCTTGATGGTAAAACTTGAAATGTGAAACTCCACCTCCCACAAGCAGAAACTGAGAAGGAATCTGCATTCTGTGGAGTCATAAAGTAAGTTTCTTATTTTAAAAAAAGAACAGTCTTACATTGGGTTACTATGGGTGCTCTAGTGAACTCCATCAAATAATGTCGCTGAAGCAAAAGAAAAAGTTTTAGTTTTATAATTTTTATTAGTTTTTATTGTAGTTTTTAACATTTGTATTAGTTTTCTGAGAGTTACCAATATGAATTTGTTTATAGTTACCTCTTCTTCCCATTCCTACCAGATCTACCACTCTTCCCTACCCACTCTACTTTGTGTCATTTTCCTTTTTTGCCTTTAAAAACATCCCTCAAGGACAGTTTGTCCTTCTGGTATCATCTTGGATAAGGTACTCTCACTGGAAATTAGACAACTGGCCTGGAGTTAGATGCTTGAAAAAACTGATTCCCCTTTTCCTAGGTGCTATCAGTTGCCAATAGCTCCTCAGCTATTCTGTGGTCTCAGAGTCTTTCTCCCTGCCCCGCCCCACCCTTTCTGCCATGATTCATGAGCCTTGGAAGAGGAGTTATGATATAGATGTCCCATTCAGGGTTGAACATTCTGCAGTCCGTAATCTCTGCACCTGGATCAGTTGTGGGTCTTCATGTTAATTGCCATGTCCTCCAATGAAAGATTCACAGATGAGAACCGACCTAAACAGTAATCTCTGCGTATAATGATGGCTTTAGGAGTTGGCTCAAAACTATTTACATTTAACAGAGTAATAGCACTCAGATCTTCCGCTAGGACCTATGACTTGTCCAGTCACAGGTTCTTGGCCCCAATAAGAGCACTGGTTATGCGCTTCAACTTGTGGAGAGGGCCTTAAGTCCAATTATAAAATGGTTAAGTACTCCCACGGCATATGTTCCATTATGGTACCCGTAGGCAGGTCTCAAGTTGTAGCTTGCAGACTTCATAGCTGGGTAAGGGAGATGAATTTTTGTCTCTCCCCTGTTCTGTACATCGCACTTTCCACCACAATGAGAGCTAACAATATAGGCGAGGCTTCCAGGTCAATAGAAACACAGATTTTGACAGATTACATTAGATTGATTAATTTCCTATGCTGGTTGATCTAGAGAGGCCTACTCGAGATGCTTAGATAGACCTTCTGAAGAAACTGCAAGGTGAAGACAGATCAAGGGGTTTGTGGCCAGGAATGATGATGTGCCAAGCTCACATCTGAGGGGGGAAAACAAGCAAGCTTGTGTTACAGAAACAAGAGAGGGCCAGCACATGGGAAACAGACTCAAGAACAGAGTGTTGATTTGATTGGCAAATGTATATGAAAAAAAGCCATTCTGCCTACCAGGTGGTAAATGGATTGGAGGAGTCAAGACAGAACCGCAGACTTCAGGATTTATCTCAGATTAGAATACCACTTGTTGTGCCTTGGCAGTGTATACCTTCATTCATCAGACTCTTGAATTAAAGTTGAAATAAAGATATGTATTAAGTCTAAACACATAAGCATTTACTTGGCTTGGTGGTGCCTTTCAAGGTATAACAGATTTTAAAGGAGCTTTCCCATTCGAGCCTAAACTATCTTCCTGGCTTGTGAACATGAAGGTGAGATCTTACAGGTAGTCCTGGGACTCATTGTCTATGGTTTTGTTTATAAGTAGGGTAATGTCTATTTTGGTACTTGTATGAAATTGTAGTTTTATGAATGCTATAGCCCTAAACTTGGGGGTTTATGTTTGGTAAACTCAGATGCAAGCTACACCTAAATCATAACCTTTGAAATGCTAAGAATTCCAGTGTGAAAACATGCTGGATTTTTTTTTTTTAGCAGAGTGTCATCTGGAATTGTTTTATGCTTCTCAGAGCAAAGTAAAAATGTAAAGAGATCATCACTTAGCTGATAAACTGTCAGCTTCCAGACAAACATTTTACCTGATTTACACCTGTTCTTCCTCTAGAATAGCTATACTTATTTGATGTATCTCTTCTCCAACTGATCAGTAATAGCTTGGGGAACATTCCTTTAGCTATATGCAAATTGTTGCAGGAAACATGGAAAGCCTGGCTATGCCCAGAGCGAGTTCTGTTATGAATATAAGCTGTAGAAATACTGAGCTATTCATCAGGCAAGGGGCACTCTACAGGCTTAGGAGTAATGGATTGACCGAATTACAGAGTGCTGTTAGGACATTTGTATGATACAAGAGCCCTGATATTCAATAATTGATCAAAAATAGCCTGATAGGAGACAAATCAGAAATCAATCATGGCTTCGTTGCTTGGATACATGGTAATAGTTCCATTTAAAGTACTTGCTTTGCAAAATTTCTGAGAGAAGAAAAATAGGATTTAAAATTAGGCTGTTAGTTGCTGATGTAGTAAATTGAGATAAAAAAATCAAGATAACTTATTTCCATATTTTTAAGGAAACAGCTTTTAAACTATGCTGATTTGGGGTCATTTAGGTATTTTTAGGCTTTTACTCCTGGACAAGTATGAAGAAATGTAAGAATAGAAAAATATCACTTTCCAATGACATAGTTGAAGGTAAGGAAACATTGTGACTGTGGTTGAGACTATTTGTATCATAGGCTATAACATATTTGAGGAAAACTTAAAAGAAGCTCCATCCATTTCTATTCTTTGTTCAACTGTCCAAGAACCTTTTCAGGAGCCAGAGAGATGTCCTTTAAATATGAGTTCAGGACAGTATTAATTTCTACACCTGATTAACATTGTTCAAGATACTTAATGGTTCATATAATGTTCCTTATGTATAAAATATGTTAGCAATCATCTCCAGGGTACCTGAAGTGATTAAATGAGGTAATATAATTGTAGTATTTACCCTGAACCTGGATATATATATATATATATATATATATATATATATATATATATATATATTCAAAAAATAGATATCAAAGGTTAGAATGTTACCACGACATACATGAGACAAACATAAGTGTAAATAATTAGCTGGGGTCATCCTTGTATATTCCTGGGAGTTTTCCTTGCACAAGGTTTCCCCAGACCCTGGAATTCCTCTCTCTTCCAATCATCTCTTTCAGTACTCTTCCCTGGGCAGGGATCTTCTCTCCAACCAGATCCTTCATGTGGTCCATTTCCACCCACCCCAGTACACCCAGAAGATCTCTTCTATTTCCTCTTCCCTAGGAGATCCATGTGTGCCCCCACGGTCCCTCCTTATTACCTAGCCTCTCTGGGTCTGTGGATTATCTTCTATTTTACAGCTAATATCCACTCATAATTGAGTACATTCCATGTTTATCCTTGTGGGTCTGTCCCTCATGCTTAGGTTGACTTTGAGAACCTATTCTTCATACTGGGTTGCCTTGCCTAGCCTTAATACGAGGGGAGGAGCTAAGTCCTACCTCACTTGATATGCCATGCTTTGTTGATACTTGTAGGATGCCTGCCCCTTTCAGAAAAGAAACAGAGAGGTAACAGATTTAAGGGGTGGCAGAGAAGAAGTAGGGGAAAGAATGGGAGGAGGAGAAGATGAAGGGGAAACTGTAGTAGGGATTTAAAAATAAATAAATTTAATGAATGGAGAAAAATAATTTTAAAAAGAGAAAATAATTATAGGAAATATTAATATAACTGTGAGACTGCTATCATTGTATCTCAACAGCGCTGTGTGGAAACATCTCATGACGACTTGATGTATAACTTTTCAGTCTCGACCATCAGGTCTGGTTCTTGAACAGGGATGGAGACAGTGTGGTGCAGGAACTGATTTTCTGGTGATTAGAACATTTTGTTGCCTCATTTTTTTAAACCCTCGAAGCCCTAGTGCTTGGGATTTATTTTGCATCATTTCCTTTAAAACCCATAGCAACTACATGGTGTATCTACTGCTACTGTTACTGTTCAACAGGAGGAGCACTAAAGTTCTTAGATTTTTAGCTTCCTAGGCACTTCAGGTAAAGTGTAAAAGTAAATTTTATACTCAGACCACATAGCTTTGACTTCAGAGTCTGTACTATTTATTATTTCCCCTAGATTAGCTCTCAGTGAGACCTCTTTTAACAGAAACTGAGAAGAACTCAGAAGAAGGTGGAAGAGAATATCTCTTG
>NC_022029.1:15491952-15499452 GCF_000317375.1 Microtus ochrogaster
AGATATTCTGGCCCATTTGTTCTCCATCGGTAGGGGTTTTCGCCTTGGGGAGCATTTGTCGTTGTTTCGAGTACTTTTATCATTTGGATTGACAGTTGGGGTAAGCATCGTGTGTGTGTGTGTGTGTGTGTGTGTGTGTGTGTGTGTGTGTGTGTGTGTTTAGTTTTTCGAGACAGGGTTTCTCTGTAGCTTTGGAGCCTGTCCTGGCACTAGCTCTTGTAGACCAGGCTGGCCATGAGATCCGCCTGCCTCTGCCTCCAGAGTGCTGGGATTAAAGGCATGTGCCACCACCGCCCGGCTCACCTCTTGTGTTTCATGGGGTGCCCTGAAGTAGGTGCTGCTGTCATTCTATACCACACAATGCATGGCCCCACAACAAACAATGAGCTATTTCTGAAATGTCAATGGCGTGAAGATTAAGAAAGATGGCTTGTGTTGGATAGTGACACAGCACGTAAAGGAATCTGGCTTCAGGATGAAGGTCAGGACCTGAGCATGTATACCAACCACACCCCTAGAATATACCCTAAAAAATCTGGGTGCTGGGGCACCTGTAACCCAAGTTATTGGGAGACTGAGGCACAAGGGTCACTGGGGCTTGCTGGCTATCCAATCTAGTAATAATAATAAATAAGTAAGCCCCAAGTTTAGTGAGAGGCCTCCTTCAAACATTGGTGTGGAAAGAAGCAGAGAAAAAAAAATCCAATGCTGAACTCTGCCTCCATAAGCATGGGCACACATATGTGCATGAACCTGTGTACACACAAATACAGAAAGATTGAGGAAAAAATAGAGAGTTACCCTGTCTCGAAACCCCTCCCCAAAATAGAGAGTTATCAAAACATTTACCCTGAAAGCTTTGTAAGAATTCCTGTAGTTGCGTACTTCAAAGAATAGACTTACAGTTAAAAACAAAAAGTTTTGAGAAGTGCTCGGTACTCTATTTAATTTTTGAGCAATCTTTATGAAAATTGAATTTTACATCTTATTTAACATGCAATTTAAAATTCTGAAATGTCTTACAGAGAAAGCACCTGCTTACCTTTGTGCCTGCCATAGGTAGGCATATTCATAGGTTTGCAGATGGGGAACATCCTGCCGGTCACATGGGACTTACCCAAAGTATTGAAAGAAAGAACAGATTTAAAAGGAAGTTCTCCTGACATTAATCAACTCTCAATGTGTTTCTGAGCAAAGTACATAGTAGCCCTAATTTTCTTAGCAAAATATCTAAATCAAAAGGAATCTACTAAAATGTAATGAATTTATTTAGAAATTAAGTCAACTGCTAGAAATTAAACAGAATCATACTGTGTCGTTATCAATAAGTGCATGTGCCAACATCTTCCTCAAGGAGAAGGAAGAGAGAATGGAGAGGGAAATGGGCAGAGAGAGAGAGGTTTATCCCACTGATCCTTTGTCTTCTACTGCTGGCTATGGCAAGTGAAGCGGTCTTCTAAGCCAGAGAAGGGATAACGTGAAGAGAGGCGTGACTTCTTTGAGCTTCTTCTTGTTCACAGGGCTCACACTGTTACTAGTTCCATGTCTACCACAGTCTTGGCTCTCTTTGAAAAACCTGTGGCACTGCATTCTTGTCAGGATTTTACATGATGCCAATCTTCCAACATTGCAGGCCCTCTGCTGTCTTGAATGATCATTATAGGGCTGGAAAATAACGCAGACCCACTAAATTAGGTTTCCTTTTTTTTTTTTCTGAATGGAAAATACGGATGCATCACTTTCCAATTCATTCTGAGAGGCATATGTAAAGAATATCATAAATGAGATGGTGGTTCCTACCACACATGCGCCAGAATTGTAAGGATGGTGTGTCTACATCTCAATCTCTGCCTATCTTTGCTTTCTCACAGTTTAATGGATGACTTGACACACCTTTGGGTTCCCTCAGATTTGGGCTCAAGTGCTTATGACTTTCTCATAATGAGATTTAATCAAGCAAAGCCAAAACCATGGCTACAAGTTAAACACTCCCCAGGGAGGTGGGGCCAGCGACTGGGGGAGTAATGAACCTCTATTTAACTTTCAGATTTTGTTAATAACAGTTTGACTTGAACTGGTTGGAGCTAATTAGCTACTGCAGTTTCTCCATTACTGGCTTATAAAATGGGACTTACCTTGTGCATATTAAACAATTCTCTCAGTGTGGGTCATTTTGGAGCAAACAGAAGGAAAGCAAGAGTCTAACACCCACACTGAACTTTGCTGTGGTTTTTCTTCCTAGTTTTAAGACTGTCTGTATGTCAGGTTCCTTCCAATCTGGAAGGCAAAAGCAGGATGAAATGATCTAGGCTCCTTTGTGCTCAGCTCAAGTACTTGTGAAACACTCTGAAAGTGTTTCTAAATATTTCCTAGAAAGCAGTACCGACATAGTGAAAGTTCTCAGAGTTGACAATGGCTGAAGAAGTGAGGTGCTGCTATCAATGGGCAGTGGTTTGAAAGTTCTGTTTAGAAGGAAAAGTATTCACTATGACCTCGGTTCACAAGGCTCTGTGTGGTTCCTAAAACATATGACTTTTTATGCATTCCCAGATTTATATAAGAATGAATTTTATTTATATGAGAATATATATAAATATAAATTATATATATATATTCAAAAGAAGGTAGTTTTTAGACTATAACAAAATTACCAAAGAATACTAATCAAATCTTCCTATATTCATAGATTGGTGCCTAGTCCAGTTGTCATTAGAGAGGCTTTTATTCAGTAACTGACTGAAACAGATGCGGAGACCCACAGCAAAGCACTGGACCAAACTTGGGTAATCCTGCTGACAAGAGGGAGGAAGAATTGTATGAGCCAGTGGGTAAAGGATATCATAAGGGAACCCACAGAAACAGCTAACCTGGGAATCTAGGAGGTCACAGTCTGTACCAACAGCCAGAGAGCCTGTATGAGACCAATAGGTCCACTATATATGTGTGACAATTGTGTAGCTTGATCAACTTATAGGATTCCTAGCAGTGAAATCAGGGTCTGTTCCTAATGCTTGAGCTGGATTTTGGGAAGATAGTCTTCATACAGGACTAGCTTGGCCAGCCTTAATATAAGGGAGAAGCTAAGTCCTACCTCAACTTGATATACTGTGCTCTGTTAAAACCCATGGGAGTCCTGTCCCTTTCTGAATAGAACCAGAGGATTGGGGGCAGGGAGAATATAGTGTTATTTTACTTTTAATCTAGCAAATAAATCTTGCATGAAGAACATATTGCAGAGCTAAGCCACTAGTTAACCATAGGGGTCAAACAGTGGTGGCACACACCTTTAACCGCAGGACTCAGAAGACAGAGGTAGACAGATATCTGTGAATTCAAGACAACAATGGGCCACACAAGATTGAATTTCTCTAAAAGACAAACAGAACTCCAAAAAAGGTGATTCCAACGATTGGGATTAAAGTCTTTTAATCCCAGCACTAGGTGGGTGGAGACAGGAGTGATATGGCTGGGTGGAGAGAGGAATATAGGGTGGGAGGAGACAGGAGCTCAACTGCAGTCTGAGATTCAGTGTGAAGAGGAAGTCTGAGGAAGAAAACAGGCAGATGTGGATATGATAGGGAAAAAGGATAGATTATTCAATCTTCTCTGAAAAGAAAAGAAGGGAGGATTCAGTCTGAGGATGCAGTCTGAAGATTTGTGGGGATGGATGCAGTCTGAGGTTTTGTTGAGACAGCAGCAATCTGAGGATTCAAAGAGTCAGAATCCCCTCTCCCCCTTTGGCCTGAGCAAAGGTAGAGGCAAAAACTCTCTGATGACTGACTCTTCTGCCTCTCTGATCCTCCAGCTTTCACCCTCGGTAGCTGACTCTGGGTTTTTATTATTAAGACCAATTAGATTTCATGCTACAGTAGAGAGGGAAGTAAAGAAAGGATAGGAGGGAGGGGAAACTGTAGTTGGGATGTAAAATAAATAAAAAAAAATAATTAATAAAAAAGAGAGAGAAGCAATTGGAAATGCAGAGATGAAGTACAAAGAAACAATGTCCTGATGACTTTTCAAAGATGTTTATGGGCACAATGGAATGTGCTGCAGAAACCATAGTGCTCTGAGCTCTAAAATGCTGTTCTAAATTTCAATGGCATTGGATTAAACCATGGGTGTGGAGATGGCTTGCATTGGTGGGCTAAAGGTCAGCCTGCTATTTTGTCTTGGTTACTGAACCAGGCATATGTGTCTCTGCTCAGCTTCTACCTTGTTGCATATAATGTTCTTCTGGAATGATCTTCAACTTCTGGTATTATTTTTAGGTTCTATTAGGACGTTGAGATACTTCTTTATTTTCCGATTTGTCTTCTGCATTCCTAAAATAAAGACCGGCATACAGGTATCAATGATATTCAAGATAAAGACATACTAGCTAGTTTCAATGGTTTGATTTTCTAATTAGAAGAGCTGTTAGCTGGTTCACATCCTTAGCTCCTGATGGATTATAAATCTTTGAGGAACAGATAAAGGGAGGATGTATAGGCTGGTCCTAGATTAGAAAAAGCAAAATGAGGTGGGCAATGTCATTTACTAGACTTAACAGTATATCTACATTAACTATTAAGTTACTTTAACAGAAAAATGGGCAAAAGACAATAACACCTATTTCCAGTGTTGAATAAATCTATATTTTTTTACTTAAATTCACATTTAAATATCTAATTTATTATATATTCAGCCATCCTTCAAGTTTGTTAATAACCAAGGTGAATCAAAAAACCGTAAGTTTCCCATATTTGCTTAAAGAAAGGTGCTGGGGTAGCCACACAATAGAAACAACAAAAGTAAAGAGTTTTGTAACAGACGTATAATAATTTTGGCTTTTCCTTATGCTTGTACGTTTAACACCAAGGTAAGTGGGCTCATTCATATGTGCGGCTGTTCCTGCATCTAGTGTTAGAAATTTAGTCTGTGAACCACCTTCGGAACTCGAAGCTTGTTTAAGTGGAACTAGCAGACACTACTTTAAGGTGCCAAGGACATAAACCTATACTCTCAAAAAAATGCTTGAATTCCGTTTTGAACGTTGAAAGATAGGGAAGTGTAAATGCAACAATGGCTTAATGTTACCTGTATCTCAGCTTGCTGTTTTAAGGAGAATGTTTTGGAACCCAGAAGAACAAAGCCGCCTTGATTTACATTGTTCCACCCTCTATGCTTTCTCTGTATGTGCATCAGAGATGGACCATTTCTTCCCTTGCAGCTGAAAGGATTTCAGTTTAAACAGCTTGTGCTACTGTTCTGTTGGTTTATCTCTACAACCTTCTATTTGTTACATAAAACGATGCGGCAAATGGAAGTATAGAGTGCACCAGGTTTATGGATCATAAAGGGAAGTGATGGAGGATTGGGGGAAGATAAACATCAGAACCCTGCTCGAGGATGCTTCAGGGCATGTTTTGAGGAGGACTGAAAAAAACACTGCATTGCAATCTCGAAGAAGTTTTTTTCTGTTTGTTTGTTTCTTGTTTTTTTTTTTTTATTTGTTAAAAGTTGGAGATTTTATTGAGGTGCAATTAAAGCGAAGAGATATTAGCACCAAACAAGATGCCACAGCCTCAAGCTTTGGTCTCTCTCATGACCATGAGAGATCACTATTGGTGAAGATTCTGGGGCAGACGTTTTTAATGTACTATAGAAATTTATTTATGTGCCTTTCCTCTTTGAGAGTAGACTTAATGTTTTAAATATCTTAATTGGCCCAATAATGATTTAAACATTAAGCTACAGTATGTGAAATTAAAAACTCTTTATCACTGGGGGTAGGAGAGATGTCTCAGAGAGTAAGAACACTACCTGCTCTTCCAGAGGTCCTAAGTTCAATTCCAAGCAATCACATGGTGGTTCACAACCACCTATAATCAGATCTGGTGCCCTGTTCTGGCGTGCGAACATGCATGCAGACAGAACCCTGCGTACATAATAAATAAACAAATCTTAAAAAAAAACCAACTCTATCACTGTTACTATATAAGCTACATAATTAATTCTGTTTGGAGAAAAGGTAACCCATCAACAAAAACCACAATGAAAATTAAAATTCTCTTTCCCCTCCTAATATCAAATATCCTTTCTTAGAGACAATCAACAATAACAGCTTGTTGTTCATTTTTGTGTGGCTATCTTTTATACTTAAATGGCAAATTTGTAGATCTGTTTCATGATATAAGATCAGTACACAGAATTTATGAAATAACAATAAAAAATAGAATATATTTCTACCATTAGTATATATGCTCTTAAATTTTACAGCCAATTTTAGTACACTGTATGAGTGAGTGCTTCTCATTAGACAACCAACATTAATTAAAATAATAAATTTGAAACCATTTCTCAACATATCAGTTTAAACAGACTCTGTTCTTTATTTTTAAAACAAGGAGAATTAAAGCATATATTTTCTTTTCCTAATATTTTTACTGATCCTTGGATATTTCTTAGCCATTTTATTATTATCTTTTGTGAGGGATTATGACTTTGGATTCTCTACTATAATTATATTGGGTTTGGGGCTGTGTGTATAGTTTGATTCTAAAACTAGAATATATTGAATATCAGTTTAGAACCTGAAATACAATTCAGAACAGAACTACACAGAATGAAAACAATAAAACACTGTTATTAAAAGTTGCCACTTAAGCTGCCAAGTGTCAATCATTGATGCATTCCCTGGTTTCCGGAGAAGGTCTGTGTGTAGCCTACCCTTTCATTCCAAGAGTCTATGTTCACATTGCTGCCCATTATCCTGCACCTAGTAAAAATGTTATGGACTCTAGAAAACGCTATGAAGTATTTTCACAGAAATTTAATTCTATATTCATAATGTAATTATTACCTTTTTATTGTATTTACTGCTTTATTTTTATGTCTGGGACTCACTGTCTAATTCACATCACCTGACAACTGTCAGCAATCCTCCTGCTTCAGCCACTTGCATGGTAAGACTTCAAGTATATACTGCCATTCCATGCTCTAGACCAGTGGCTCTCGGGCTCACTAACACTTTTAACACAGTTCCTCATATTCGTGACCCCAGCCATAAAATTATTTTTGTGCTACTTTGTTACTGTAATTCTAATACTGTTTTGCATTGCAATGCAAGTACCTGTGTTTTCCAATGGTTTTAGGTGACTCCGATGAAAGGGTTGTTTAGCCCCAAGAGTACTGACCCACAGGCTGAGAACCACTGCTCTAAATCAACACTTTCTGTTAGTTCTGACAGTCACAAGCAAATCTCCTTTATTTAGGGACTTGATTATGACCTCTATCCTAAGAGTTATGAAAAACAGTTAACAGATGTCTAGGTTTTTGATTGATTTTTTTTTTCAATAAGAAATTCACTTTAATTCTGCCAGTGACCACCTACAGATTTGCTTAGTCTTTGGTTAATGGTTGGCCCATTTTCCCACAGTTTCTGGAGCTCCTATTGCAAACTCTAAAATCATGAGTGCACCATCTGAACATGCTCACTTGCTATCCTTCTCCTTTGCTTCA
>NC_022029.1:15501952-15504452 GCF_000317375.1 Microtus ochrogaster
GAGTCCCGGGGACACTTCTATTAGAAGGAGTTGTCTTGGACTTGATTCATACTTTGCTTATTGTGAAAGTTTAGTCTAGAGTTGTTTTATATCCAAATTTCCTGAGACAGAGCAAAAACTGAGTTAAAAGGTAGGTGGAGGGATGAAACAAAAATGTTTCTAAAGAACATCTAGAGGACTCAATATTCATAGGGAGTTGTGAAAAATATTTGAAATATTTTTGGGAGTCCAGGAGATGGTCAGCAGATTGTGGAGTGATGTGTACACAAAAAGAAGAACTTTAAAATCCCGAGTTCTATATTTAGCTGATCTTAAGAGTCCTTACATTTAAGAACTGAATGCTAAGGAAAACTATACACGGAGCAAAATGCATTGTGAAAGCCTCAGAAAAAGGTAGGAAACTTACATATTCAGAGCATTTAATTAAGTCTTTGCATGGTCAATAATCGGTCGCTAAGAGAGCAGAGATTTTAGTAGCAACACAGGATAAAGAATTGAGATTTTTTTTAGATAATCATTACAAAATCCGAGGACAATGAGCAGCAAGGGATTCTGTTCTCGATTTCTGAGTTTGGTATTTTAAAATTTTCCTCATATAACTGAGTTAAAGCAACATTTGTCTCCTTCAGTTCAGCCTCTTTCATTTGGTGGACAGCCCTCGAAATCTATTTCTATGATTGAAGGAATGAGATTTATACCTTTTATGGCTCAAGAATGAAACAAAAACACTAATTAGTATCAATGACAAATGTTTCTGAGGATAGAATGGGATTATTCAGTTAACAATCGTGCATTTTAAATGTTCCCCTTAAACAAAAAGCAGCACAAGATGGGCAGCAGAATAGACTCTAGCCCATTCATGCGGAAAATGTCCCTGAGAAAACTCAGAGTTAATAACCAGCCTTTGGTATAGAATTTGTGCTGCAGATATGTGAACTGGGGGTGGGTGCCATACAATGAGGTGATTCCTGCATCTGGATTGGTTATGGATTATTATCGTAACTAAAATTCAAATACTGTGAAAACAGTGTTATCACGAGCTCACTAAGTAAAATGTCAAGTTGATTTGAAATTGTAGAATAATGTCTAAGTGAGATGAATATAGCTCAGTTGATAGTTTGGTGCAGAGAAGGAAAAGCTGAACATGTCCCATCTCAGCATCTCATGACTCATCCTTTAATACCTCAACATGCTCAGAATGTAAGGATAGAAGGAATAGCTGTCTGCATGATGGTTGCAAACTCCCCGAACTGGAAACAAAAGGAGAGTTGTAAATTCACAAGCATGAATTAAATAAGATGTTTATCGATTGTCATCGCATCAATGGTCCTCTGTTGACAGGTTTATAGACTTTACATTGTATCTTAGTACATACATCGTACTTGTTCTTTCCGTTGTGTTTGCTACATGTGTGTATTGAAATGCGGGTGAAAAGACACTGCCAGAGACACAGAAGGAGGAGATAGACAGGACTGGCTCTAATAAAGAACAATAGAGGGGGTGGGTCACACCAAAGTGCATTGCAAACATGCGTGGGGATACCACCATGAGGCACATTATATGTACTATAAATATATTCTATGAACGGTAACAATAAAAATCAGCCAGTGGAGTTGGGGCATGCGTCAGTTCAGGACAGTTTCACTGTGAGATGCTTACATACATCTACAAACACTGCTTCCCAATGAGACCGTGATCTCATGTTCAGACATGGTGTTTGAAAGTACAAGATAGAATGCATTCCATCATAAAAAATAATAAATCTCAATGGTTTTCCATAAAGTTGTATAAAAATACAATCAATGCTAATGTGATTATCTTTATTTATTTTGATTAGAAAACACTCCTTAATTGTTCAAGATCAAAACAAAAGTTTTATTAAATTACACATTTTTATGTCTGAAACAAATAATCAAAATTTAACTGTATTCTGGCTGGAATTAATAGCTCAGTGACTGTATGATTCAGTAAACGAGACAAAAATTATAACAACTTCAGACCTAATATTCTAAATAGGAAAATTTAGTGATTTTTTTTGGGAGAATAATGTGTTCTTCTTTGGGTTTAGTATTTTAAAAATAAATTATATGGCTGTTTAAGGTCAGAGTCACATATATTTAAAATAACTTTAAATCTTTAATTTTTACATTTTAATTAATTAACTTATTTTTGTGTATATGTGTGGTGGTGGTTGGGGTGCTGGAGGACAGAGGATAACTTGGGAAATGTGTTTTCTATTTCTACCATGTGGGTCCTGGGGCTCAAAATTACGTCTTTGTGGTTGGTGACAAGCACATATAAAAGCTGAGCCATGTTGCTAACTCACCCCAAATCCTTATTTGACTACTGTGTATTATATAGTGCTTCAAGTATATGCTACCCCACAGTAGTAGATAATTCAGGTTGTTATAACAAAATATTTTAGACTGAACAATTTAATAAAAACAGCGACATGTCATATATTATTTTGGGTGATGGGAAGTCCAAAGCACAGCTCCAG
>NC_022029.1:15509452-15528503 GCF_000317375.1 Microtus ochrogaster
TTATATCCAGCACTTTGTTCAGCCCATAAGGATCCAATGCAAATGCGAGAAGTGTTTAGGGTTTAGCATGGTGAATGCCCTTGCAGGAATTTATCCCTCACACATTCCAATTTACCTGATGACAGAAGCCTGAAAACTACAGTTCCTTTCAGAAAATGAGTTTTGCATGCTAAGGTATGTGGCAGGAGAGACAGCACCGATAACTATTAATACTCAGCTTCCACAGATTGTATGTCAGATAGTTAGAGACATTTGCAGCGTTCATATGCTCAGGATCTGAGGAGACTGGGGCCAGCCTGGAGGTAGGGGAAGCCCATAGGCTCATCACATCTAGCCTCTGAGAGCCTCATGCAATTACTGCAATGCACTGTGCAAATATTATCATATTCTGTGTGTACTAATGTTGCTGTGCCCTCTGCCTTGTAAACTCTAGATTAGTCATGGATGTCAACAGACCGGCTAAAGAATAAACAAACAGCATAGTGAGATGCCTTCGTATTCTGTAGACAGGATTTATATTGGTTTAAAAGGCTTATTTTCTCAAAATATCTCAAAGCTTTATCTACAGTATGTTAAATGTTGTAATCCATAGTAGCAACCCTTTTACAACTTAGAGGTTCTTTTTCTTCTCACAAATGCTGTTTGAGAATTATTCTCATGGATATATGTAATTGGCTCATTTATTTTAATTGCTGAAAGTTATACAGCTGTGTGTGTTGCTCCATTTTTATCCCACTATTGATACACACTTAATGTCTCGGATTGTTTGCTGTTTGATAGTGCCACTACAAACATCCATAAGCAAATACACTGAAGATCCCCTAGGGAGATGATTCCACCTGTGGAGATGCACTGTCCTCTCGGGGAGTGTTTGGAAATGTGTGTGTGCAGTTTGCATATATGTGCGCACACAGTGGCTGGGAGTGCTAGGAGCTACTGACACTGGGGTCTTAGAGGATTAGGGGACTAGGGATGTTCTATAGCCTGTAGTATCTGGTACTGTTAGTATTCAGAACACTGCAGCTTTTCCTATGTTGGAATAAGACTCTAGGTTGTATGGTTAAAAGAGAACTCACTCATACAGTGAATTTAGAAGACTGATACTATCATTTTTTTTTCTTGCTTGCTACTCATCTTGAAAAACCTGGGAAGATAGCAGCTTTTACCTATAGTTTAGATATTACATTTAGTGATGTATGGCAAGATGTGGAAGAAGGAATGAAGTGAAAGGGGTTTGCTCTTTTACAAGAAGACATTTTGGCTATTATTTGCTTATTTGTCCATTTAATTATGGGATCAGATAGCGTCCCACTTTTCACTGTTACATGTAAGAAATGAGAGTAGAAAACTTACTATCCCTGTTTTCTTACTTATCCATTCTGTCCTGGGAACTTACACCTATGACATTTTCCTTGTGTCAAGAATGGTAGTTACAGATCCCTACTCCTGGAGGAACAGGTTAAAGGCTGTGCATTCTCTGCTTCATTTCTCCACTATCTCTGTTGTGGTAGTGCCAGGATATTGGCAAAGAAGTCTTACCAAGATTCTGTCTGTCTTCGGCCTTCCTGAAATTTCTGTATGTTCACACCTCTTTATTTTCAACGAGTTTATGCTACCCTTATCTAGATTTGTATTCATTATACTCAGTGGAGGACTGTGTTGGAAATTAAGTATCTATGTATGTGGTTTTGTCATGCTGCTTTTCCAAGTAATTGGACCCATTTATACCACTATGTGTGGGAGTCCATATGTCCTTATACTCACCAATATGGGGGATTGCCAGATTACTAATATTTCTCCTCCCCTTCTTCCTTATTATAATTACTGTCACTGTTATCTGATCGTCCAATAATTGCAAAAGGACATAATGTCTCAATTGGGGATCCCCAACTAACAGTGATGGAACAGATGTTCATGCTCCCTGTTTATTTTGCTGTCCTGATAACTATTTTCTTATCTCCCTATCCTGTTACTGTATTGATTTATTAATTTTGTTTGTGTTGATCTGTAGTAACCCCAGGGATATCCACTGTTCTCAGACACTAACTTGTAACAACCCATGAGGCAATGGCATTCAAAGTTCAGTAACCTGTGATCTTTGGGCACTTCTTATCTCTGGTGTGTGAGGCACATCCTTACGTACCTCACACTCCTGCCCTTGCGTGATTTTGGTCTGCTTTCTTATGTATTTGGCAATAGTGCTGCCATATCTCTTCTGTAACATGTTTCTTCAGTGAAAACCATGAAGAATGAAGTTAATGAGGTGAATGAGATGCTCCAGTGCTGTAGAAGACCTTTGCCAAAACCGACATTCATCCCCCCTCTTCACCATCGCTCCTGCTCTCACTCATTCTTCACTACCACTAACGTAATTTCTAGTAATCACCATGTCTTTGTCTCTAAGCTATGCAAATCTTGGTCCTCATTAGATGTGTATGATTGTTGCATCTATGCATTTGTAGTGACCATGACATAGATGCTTCTCAGGAGGTAACTAACTGGATCACTTGTTTTTTTTTTTTTCCCTTCTCCAAATGTAAAATAAAATGAGTTTTGTTTTCTGCTAATCCTGATTAACTATTTTGAACTATAGCCTAACAGGTTTTTGCCTATTTTTCCATGAGCAAAAGGTGTCCACAGAACCCTAGGAGCAGGTATAATTTGTAATGCGGTGGGAGTCCTCTGTGCTTATTCTGGTAGGAATGTCTTTGGTGGGCTAGGACCTCCTCTAGTCAGAGGCTGCTCATTTGTTTACCAGCTGCCCTAGCCCAAAATAATCACAAGGAAGTGATGTGGGAGTCACCTCTCTAAGCTGTGATTACCATTAATGAATAAAGAAACTGCTTTGGACCTATAGCAAGGCAGAACTTAGGTAGGAAGGGCAAACTAAGCTGAAAGCTAGGAGGAAGAAGGGGATAGTCAGAGAGCCACCACCAGAGTCAGACATGTGGAGACTCATGGAGATTAATAGAAGTGGATTAAATAAAGATGTAAGGGTTAGCCAATAAGAAACTAGAGTTAATGGGCCAAGAAGTGATTTAATTAATACATTTTCTATGCGATTATTTTGGGTCTAAGCTAGCCGTGTGGCCAGGAACCAACAAGCAGGCCTTCCTCCAACACAGAAACTGTTATTTGCAATACTGTTTGGGCAATAGTTGAAGCGTCTTTTTAGCTAGCTCTTATATTTTAAACTAACCCATCTCCATCAATCTGTGCATCACCATGAGGTCATGTCCTATTGGCAAAGTTCTGGCTGGTGGCTCACGTCTTTCTTCTCTGGCAGCTACATGGCTTTTTACTGATTGTTCCTACTTCTCCCAGCATTCAGCTTAGTTTTCCTCCCTATCTCTATTCTGCCCTATCACAGGCTAAAGCAGCTTGTTTATTCATTAACCAGTAAAAGCAACACATATACAAAAGGACTTCCCACACCAGCCTCTAATCCTACAGAGCTTAGAATCATGATGGTACACATTATAAGTAATTCCTTAGGAACAATGCACCCACTCTTTGGCTTTTGAACATATGCTTTCCTTTTAGCAGGGACATAGTGACAACTATGAGAATCGTTGTTTTAATAAATACACTGCATATGAGATTTTAGCATCTGTTCTTTCAGGGTTTCCTACAAGCTGGCATTTCAGCTTCACCTTCGGATAAACATTTTAATATTCTGAGTCCTGATGTCTTTTGGTGGATGGCATACATGTTGGTACATCCAGGGAGACTCAAAGGCAGGAGCCAGGCCAGCATTTCTATACTCACATCACCCCATGGCAATGCCATGCCTATATGTAAGCTGCTGTGTATACCTTCATATAGTGATTATGGCTGATACTCTGTGGACAGGAAAGTAAATCCATACTGAAATAATTTTCCAGATAAAGAGCTGGACCTTTGAAAAGATGCAGTGAAATTAATTGATGTTCAACAATCTATCTCCATCATTGATAATCAAGAATAGACACATTAAATACCCAATATGGAATTATCAATTGTCACTCATTTTTATAAAATGCACACATTTCTAGAAATAGTGATGACTAAAACTGAATTACATCTACTTCATCATTTAGTTCTATGTTGTAAGATTGACTCATGAGGTTGGCATGTAATAAAAACCTGACTTTGTGTCAGCCCTCTTGTAATTGATTATACATGTATTTCTGCAAGACAACACTGATCTTTTTAATTTTTCTCTCCTAGATCCATTTCTCCATCTATAAGACTCAATAACCACCTTAATTATTCAGGCTTTTTAAAATTCAATGTGTGTTCTTATGATCACTTCTAAGTGTTGGTATTCTTTTGAAAATTTTTGTTGAGAATTTCATGCATGTAATATAATATGTTTTAATCAAATCTGTTTTTCATTTTCTCCCCTCTTCCCCATCCTCACTTTGCTTATCCAATCAGTTAGTTCTTACTTTTTTAAAACCCATTGAGCCCATTTCCTATTACACTTATGTAGATGGGTGTAGTATATCATGAAGTGAAGTATGGTTAGCTTCTCAGAAGCAGAAACCCAGAAGAAATCTGATTTTCCCTCCCTCAGTAGCCATTACTTGCCAATAATCATTCTTCTAGGGGTAAGATTTGGTGAGGCCCTGCCAAATTCATGCTGGAATCTGAGATGGCTGGATCTTCTGCAGGCATCTGCATACACTCATGGTAAAGGTGGCTAAGACATCCATTCATATTGAAATGTGAGTCTATACTTACCACCTGCAGAGTGATTTCATTACTTGACTCATTTTTTCCAGCTTGATTTATAGAAACCCCTTTAAATCCACAAGTACAAACTGATGGACCTTTATTGATGACATGGGTATGAGTTTAACACATGGCATTAGCCCTATAAATATGTGCTTATAACATAAATTATAGCATATATGATATTTGACTTCCATTTGGGATGGGCAACTGCTGCTGGCCTACCTGACTACTACTGATTGAACCAACAGAACAAAAACCAGGATTTTAAAATATAAAGTACTGCCACTAATTGTAATATTTGCAGTCTCTAACAGCATCAGGAGAATGTTAGAATACACTTTTCTTAAAGGGATTATATTGAGATGCTGTGGACAGCATGGATCCACACATGGGGAAGCTACACTGTATCTGTCCCAAGAGAGACTTATTCCCAGTATTGAACTTTTAGCATCTTTACTCAGTTGGATGCTGTGGCTCAAGAAGCAACATGTGGCACTTAGCCCAGGTCTGCAACTGTGTCCTTTTCTGCACCAAGAATTCCAGTCTTTCTTGTTCCCTAGTAATTATTTAGTTTTAAGTGTAGATGCATTGTCTGGATACACAAAGGGGTCTCTGATCCACTTGTTTTCTTTAGTATAATAGAAGATGAAAAATGCCTTTTACTTCTGAAGGAATCTTAGAGCAATTTCCTAAATAATAGATCACCTAAAATTTCACCTACGTATCCAGTCTTTTAATATTTAGAGTACTCATTGTCCCCTCTGAAATATGCAAGCCCAACAAAGGCCTCTAGAGTATGTTCTCATTTGTCAACTCAGCACACTGCTAGAGGTGTAATGGAGCAGTGTGATATTCCCCTAGATGTTCATATGGTCACAGTCTCTTAGGACAAGATTGAGGAAGCAGGCAGAAGCCTGAGCATCATACTGAGGTAGCATTAGAAGAACAAAAGAAAAAAAAAAACAGTTGTTTTGTCTACATGAATGCAAACTGCTTTCAGTTTTCTTTTTAAAATTTGAATGGGAGTGAATGATTTGCCAATCAATGGATAAACTATGTACCTGGGACCTTATTAATGTATTTTTTAAAACAAAAATATATTTACTGCTGCAAATGCAACTGAGAAGCCTACCTGACTAAATCTTTTTTATACTCTAGTCATTCGTAGAGATCTATCCAGTGTTGAGTAGGGCCTTGAGTACTGCAGACAGGAATCTTTTAGGAATTTAAAGATTGATAATCTTTAGACTACTTCCTTTGGAGCGTGAAAATATTTCTTCTCAAACAATTTATTGACTCAAAGTGTATGAAAAAAATCAATCATCAAAAAATGTTGCTGAAGTAACATTGTATCATTTCCTTCTTCGTTGCAGTGATAAACACCATGACCAAACAGCTGATAGAAAAAGAGTTTGTTTGGGATTATGGCTCCAGAAGGCTAAGAGTCTGTCATGGTGAGCTGAGTCAACAGAGAGCAGGTGTGGGAGCAGGAACAGGAGTCTGGCACTCATAGCTAAGCCACTAGCACAGAGTGGGGAGAACAAGCTAGAAATTTTTCATCTCAAAACCTGACCCTAGGGATATACTTCCGCAAGCAAGGTTGCATCAACCTGTATTATTATTGCCTTTACATCTGCCTAATACCATGCTATATTTATGTAATAGAATTTCTTTATCCATGGGTTTTATAATGGACAATTGGACTGTATATATATATATGTATATATATATATATACATATACATACACACACACATATATTTGTAAATGGTAGTGTTACAGCTTACCTGAGCTAATGGGGAGCTCACCAACTCTTGCTGGAAAGGGAAGGAATCAGCATAGGACCAAGCTAGACCTCTGAATATGGGTGACAGTTGTATGACTGGGACAGACTGCGGGGTCACTGGCAGTGGCACCAGGATTTGTCCCTGCTACTTGTACTGGCTTTTTGGAACCTATTCTCTTCGGATGGATACCTTGCTCAGCCTGGATATAGTGGGGAGGGCCTTGGTCCGTTCTCAGAGCAGTGTGCCTTCTTCTTTCTGAGGAGTGAGGAAAGATGAAGGGAATGGGAAGAGCAGAGAGAGTGAGAACTGGGATAGGTATACAAAAGGAAAAAAGATACTTTGTTTACTTTTTTAAAAAATAAAATAAAATTTAATAAATGGTGATGTTATCAATTTACATACATACTCATATGTATTATGGATACCTGTTTTAAACTTATTTGTATATATAATTAGTAGATTTATGGTGTTATATGCTAATATTTTGAAAAATATTTTTCATAGAAAATGAACCATTTTTTTTATTTTCTGCCAGGAATTTATTATTAAGCTTGCCAATATTTATTTTCTAAAAAAATACAGCCATGTAAGAGAGTATGAGGATTCTTTATTTGGGTTTTCAATTATTTTCCTCTACAGATACAAGATATTGAATATCTCTTCATGTGCTTTCTTGGTCTTTTAATACTTTCTATGGAAAATCTATTTAACTTCTTAACTAGCTTTTAATTGTCTTTCTGTGTTGTTGAGTTCTAAAAGTTCTTTATATATTTCATGTAACAGGCTTTTATTAATATATGGACTTCAAATATTTTTCCATTCTGTAAGTCATATTTTAGTGGATTTTTATTCACAATTTATTTAAGTTGTCAAAGACCTAGTTTCTCTTTATTTTCTTTCCATGCTAAGAGTAGTATGGATGTAGCTTTTACACTTCAGTTGCTGAGCCATTTTGGTTTAACTTGACATGGTATGAGATTATCCCAGCAACTTTTGTGTAAGAAAAATATTTTTTAGCACACTTATCTTGATACCTTATTAAAAATATTTGTCACAAATTCATGAAGAACAAAGAAATCATGATTCCACTGTTCTAACGGCTAAACACATGAAATTAAGGCATTGATAGGGAAATGTCTTTTCTAAAACCTTTTGATGGCTCCTGCTTTGAGTCATGTAGCTTCTGTTGTCTTTCCTAAGATTACTAGCATCTTTGGTACAGGTGTATTACCCAGCTCTGACCTCATTGTCACATGTGTTCCTGCATTTTCATATCATTGTCTTAACAGATGTCAATCACAGTAGATTAAGAGACAACATACCCCCGCCACACACTTGTATAAACTCTACTTAATTTTATATGCAGTGATCCTTTTTCCAAACAAAGGTCAAAGTCCAAAGCATGGCATCTGTGTTTCTCTTTTTGGTTAGACATAATGAAACACAAAATATATTGGTTTAAGCCGGGCGATGGTGGCGCACACCTTTAATCCCAGCACTCGGGAGGCAGAGGCAGGCGGATCTCTGTGAGTTCGAGACCAGCCTGGTCTACAGAGCTAGTTCCAGGACAGGCTCCAAAGCCACAGAGAAACCCTGTCTCGAAAAACCAAAAAAAAAAAAAAATATTGGTTTAATACTGGATTTATTTTCTTCTCAGTTCATTGTAATATATGTCCTTGTACCAGTAGCATGAGATTTTGGTTACTTTGATGTGATTACTCCAACTTTGTTCTTCTTTTCAAGATTGATTTAGCTATCCATTGACTTCCACAACCCCTTATGGAGTTAATGTTTGACTTCTTCATTTCTGCTAAAACAACTGTTGAAATTTTTATAGGGTTTTCATTGACTCTGTAGATCACTTAGGTAATATTGTTGTTCTTATGGTATTACTTTCCCTTATATATGAACACAGTGTATCTTTTCTTTTGTGTAAGCATATGCTAGCTTCCTTCAGTTATTTTTGTTGTTTTTAGTATACTTGGTGCTTATATTTTATGCCTTGACAACTACTTAGTTTTGATGCTATCGTGAATTATATTACTTTAATAATTTTCTTTTAAGAATGTTGTTTCTTGTGTGTAGAACTACAAATAACTGAATGTTGATCCCATTGTGTGATTTTTCTAAATTCATCGATTGCCTCTAGTAGCTTTTTCATTGATTACCTGGATTAGAGAATCATGTTATCTGTGAATGTAGATCATTTACTGTTTCCTTCCTGATGTAGATGTCTTTTATTTCCTTTTCTTGCCTCATTAATCTTAGTTGATGTCCCTGTACAGTATTGAATACCAGTGGTGAAATTGGAGATCCTTGTCTCATTCTTGATTTTGTTTGAAAGATTGAAATCTTTCACTCTCTTACTGCTGAGCAGGGTGTTAATTGTACATGCAGCACTGTTTCTAGTATATAATACAGTTTTTGCAGCATATTTACAGGCCTTTGCATTAGTGCAAATGAACCTTCACTGTTCTATTCTCCAAAGGTAAGGGCCTAAACCTGCATAAGTCATCCTGACTGCTGCACTTATCAGTTTCAATTTAACTCTTGAGATAGTGGAAATGGCTGACAGATGAGTCTGTAACAGAATTTTTTCAGTACTCGGGTGTCTTCCAGAACACTCTTACCGGAAGGGTAACCATGATGACATTTGAATTTCCAAGTATTAGAGAACACCAGATTATTTACAGAATACTCTTTCTCACTTTTATTTCATATAAACAATACAATTTTTAATAGCAATGTTTGTGATGATCCAACTTCATTGTCAACTTAATTGAATCAATAATAAAATTGGGTATTAGTGAGGCACACCTTAGAGTGTGTCCCTACAGGGGAGTGTTTCCAGGGAGGATGAATCCTGGAAAGAATGTGTGTTTTATTATCCCTACAGATGGGTTTTCATAGTGAGGAAACATTGCAAAAGGAAAAACCTAGTTGAGCGGCAGCCTTCATTTCTTTCTGCTATTTAAATGCTGCTTCAATGTATCTTATCACCTCACATTCATCCTGGCACTATGCTCTCTCTTCCACCAAGGACTGTATCCCCTTAAACTGAGGGTCAAAATAAAGAGTTCCTATTTACCTTCCTTCCGAGGGATTTCATCACTGTCGTGAGAAAACATAACTATGACAGTATATATCTTCAGACATTCATATTTCTTATAATAAATAATATTTTGCCATCTGGAACTCAAATTCAATTGGATAGTCTGTATTTTGTTAAATCTGTTGATATTGTTATGATTTTATTTTGTCTTGGAGTTATAGAATTACTAAATCTATGCATGAGTTTATCTTTTCAGTCTTTCTAGATCTTCTCATATCCCCTCAACAAACAAACAAACAAAGATTAGACCAGGGAAATGAGTGATAGCCAATAATTTCCATTGGTGTTTCTGTCCACAGTCATCAGCTGCTGCTGCTTTCCTACTTTATTTTTGATTAGATACCATATTTGTGGAGCAACACCCTTGGTAACGCTCATCTGCTTTGCCATAGGAGGCACAATCCCCTGCTATCTATAGTTCCCATTTCCTGTGGAAATATCCCCTTGGCTATTGTGATCTTATCAGTCACTATGGGAATCATAGTCTCCTAGGCTATCATTTACCCCTCAGGGTTTTATAATCATCATGAATAGTAATGAACCATGATCTAAGATCACTTTTCCTATCACTGTCTTTGAAACTACAGAGATCACGCTTCTTCATAATTCTGGGGTTTCTCAATAGTGTCCTTTTGGTCTTGTCAAACTGGGCATCTTCATGTCCAAAGTGGCAGCACAGTTTTCAGTGTGGGGTGGTATTCATCCTTACATGGCATATCTAATCAACAGTAGAGTTTTCCAAGACCATTTCTTCTTTTCCTATTATCTTCAGTATTGACTACAGCAGCAAGTCTTTCTTCAGCAAGGCTCATCATTGAATGGGTATTTCTGATATCCAATTTATTTATTTATTTACCTTGTTTTAGACAGGGCTGAGTGTAGCCCAGACTGCCCTCAAAACTGTTACGTGGCTGAGGTTGGATTTGAACTTCTGATCATTCTGCCTCTTACTTATAAGTGCTGGTATTACAGGCATGTGCCTTCCTACCAGACTGTACCCAGTTTTAGATAAAGGCCTAGGTATTATAATGTGAGGCAATATTATTTTTGCTAACTTTATCATTGAACTTGATGATTTTCAAGAACAGACACTATGCTTTTATAAACTTAAGTAAAGTATGACTAATTCTACCAAACTATGATGTGCCCTGATTCAGGAGCTCATTAGCATCTTTCAATAATCCTTAAATTACCAATAATCTTTGACCCATTTTGATGCCTTCTAAATGTTAGCGTTCTTAATGGGATGCGTACAAATTTCTACCTCATTGATCTATTAGAATTGTAAATCTCAGAATAGAAAAGAGCCATGCAGGATTTTCTTTTCTCTTAGGTGACCACTGACTCTTCCGAGCTTTTAAATAGGGCCATGACTGCATAACTATAGTGATTACCAAGATTTTCTTAAAAGGGGATAAACAATATCACTGTAGCTCATTCAACCTGGTTATATTGCCTGAAACTCCCAGGATGTAGATATTTCTTTATATAATGGTACATCAAATGTGGAAAATCCCTTACTGGTGTTCATATGCAGCCAATCTAAGCAGTTACCTCATCAGTCACTCAGTTTTATTTTTGATTTTGATGAGTTCTGGTTCATACTAGCATTTCCACACAACAAATAAATGTGACAATATTTACAAACTGTAAGAGTGTGAGCAAGTCTGGACTGGACACTCTTCTAGCGTTAACTTCTGATCATTTTCTTTAAATTATCAGATTGACATATGCCAGTATGCAGCTCAACAGGCAGTACCTTTTAACTCCTAATCACTTTCTTGGTGACCAGAGGGTCCATGTGTATGTGGTGATATTTTGTTTGTGCTATAACAAATAAAACTTGCCTGAGCATCAGAGTGTGGAGCAAGTCACCTCTTAGTCATAAAGGCCAGGCAGTGGTGGCACACACGTTTAATTCCAGCAGACAGAGGTAGACAGATCTCTGTGAGTTCAAGGTCGCCCTAGGCTACCTGAAATTCACCCAGTCTAAAATAGAAACAGAACCAGGTGGTGGTGGTTCACACCTTGAGTCCCAGTACTTGGAACTCAAGTGCCTATAGACTTAATTCCAGCATTAAGGTGGTGGAGACAGAGCTACAGACCAGCTCACTTGGGATGCCATGACCATAGGAGAACCAGGGCTTTGGTACTCAGGAATGACAAACAGACACAGCACACAAGAGAGTGGTTTGAATCTGCTGCAATTTTACTTCTGCAGTTGGTTAATTATATAGTATACAAACATGGAACAGATCATGAGGGAACAAAGCAACATCAGCATTTCCTAAGAAAAGATACGTTATCAGGAACTAGTGCTGTACATGCTACATCCTCTACCCCAGGAGTCCTTTGCCCCTGTGAAAATGCTCAAAGATCAGACGATATCAGAACCTTAGACTAGTGGTTTCAACTCTAGCGGATATTTGTGCTGTAATAGTTTCATTTTGATTATGTCAAGGACCACTGAACCCTACCAGATTAACCTTCATGCCTCTTTCTAACCTTTGCCTAACTCTGTCTCGTGGCCAATGAAGGAAATACTATTTTAACACTTGTTGTATAACTGTTTATTGGCTGGCCTTAGATATCAGACACCAGGGAGGTCTGGCTCGGGCCAATTTTTCCAAGAAATTTAATGATCAATATAATGTTCTTTGCCCTTCTACATTAACCCATATGTTTCCTTGTTCATCATATACTCCTATATATGGCAATGGCTAAAGTGTAGTTTTATACATTCCCATACTGGTCTTTCCTAATGGAGGAGCCCACCACCTTTCTTGAATTAAATAATGCTTTCTTCCATACATCATAGTAGCGGGAATTCCCAATGGACTCTTTCTAGCTGAGTGCTCATTCCCAATAAGTGTCTGGACTTTTATGGTTTCACTATCAAGTATATCTAGGTTTTTCACAAACAGTTCCTCCTGTAGCAATCCATTGAGAATGTCCCCAAAAGTTTCATTTTGCCTCCAGACCACCTTCGCAAGGGCCTGAATTATGGGTGTGTTTTTCGTGAAAATGTTCCATGATTGCCTATTACTTAAATTCATAAGTAGGTCATTAATTTCTTGACTCGATACTGTTGGCTCCATTTCTATCTTTCTATTGTCGTCACGTTCCTCCGGGACATCAAGTCCCTCTTTGTCTATCAACCATCTTCCAAGTGATACTGCTCAATTAATAAAGAAAAAACATAGTCATAAAAGAAAATACACAGACCCATATACCAGGTAGCTGATTAAGTGAGAAGCACATCTTGGCCTGATACAAGGCCAGGGTTGAGCATTCTGCCAGGAATCTCCAGGAAGCCTAGCCCCGAGGGGCACGTAGCTTCCATCTGGCCTAATGATATAAGTCATGGCACACAGATGACACTGGAGTTGGTGTGGCAAGACAGGAAGGGAAATAGCTGAGTGGAGAGAGGAGTATAAGATGGGAGGAGACAGAGCTGATGACATTCAGACTGAGGACTTGTAAAGACAAGATAGCCCTCCAGTCTGAGGATTGCATGGATATAAGAACTCTAGTGGCTGGCTGATCTGCTTCTCTGATCTTTCAGCTTTCATCCCCAAATATCTACTCCAAGTTTTCATTATTAAGACCAATTAGGCTGGTTTTCTTTGCTTTATGTTAAAAAAAAAACACCTATGAGTGAGTACATGTGATAAATGTCTTTTTATGTCTGGGTCACCTCACTCAAAATAATGTTTTCTAGCTCCATCCATTTTCCTGCAAAATTCAAGATGTTATTTTTTTCTTCTGTGTAGTACTCCATTGTGTAATATACCACATTTTCCTTATTCATTTTGTGGTCGAGGGGCATTTAGGTCATTTCCAGGATCTGGCTATGACAAATAATGCTTCTATGAACATAGTTGAGCACATGTCCTTGTGGCATGGTTGAGCATCCTTTGGATATATATATATATATATATATATATATATATATATATATATATGAGAGAGAGAGAGAGAGAGAGAGAGTACTCATGTGTACAGAAGAGCATAATCTCCATATATAGTTACAAGCAGTTAATGTGAGTCTGCATTGAGTTTGTATAAATGTGCATCACACTTAATTTTTGGTTACTATCTAGTTATAATAAAAATAGAGATTGTCTTGTTTAATATGCTTATTTTATATAAGGTTTAATGCCTAATAGTGGTGAGGTCTGTCAAATACATAATTTATGGAGCTAGGCTAATGATAACTTACACAAGTTAAAGGAAAAGTCAGCAGTCAGTTTAGTGAGTGTTAGGATAACCTTGATGCATAAATATCCCAGAATTTCTCAGACATAGGAACCATTTCTTATGGCCTTTCTTTAGCTCCAGAAGACTTTCAGGGACTCATTCCAATCTTTTGTGAGAATATGCTGTGTGAATCAGCACTTGGGTAATAATATATTACATTAGCACGGTAAAATAATAAAGAACTTGGAGCAGAGCAGCTTAGAACAATGGAAAGCTAATTTTCTATATGTCTCCGATAAGGAGCAGGGGAAGTCCTTCCTGTGTGATACATCAAGGTGATGATGTGCCCCATTAAGACAATTTGTTTTATATTTCCTAAAATAGATATGACTGTGGGAAATGACTGATGGAGGTCAAGAAAAAAATTCATGAAGTCCTTCACCTTGTAATCATAAATCAATGACTTGGTCCTAGAGAATTGGCTAAAAATACATTTCTCTTTCAAATGAAGGAGATTATGTAGTGAAAAAAAGACTGTTGACTGCTATAACTGAGGACAACATCCACTATATGGAGGACCAGAAAAGTGATATTTTCTCATTTATTTGTTATTATACAGGAAAAAATCCTCCCCCATATGCCCAGACATGTACATAAATATGTACACATACAGGTATGACTATATAGTACTTGTTTCATTGCTGTGTCAAAAAAATCTAATAAAAGCAAATTGATCAAAAAACAGTTTGAAGGAGTGGTACAACATGGTGAGAATTTCTTAATAGCTGGAGGATGAACATGAAGCATCTGGTCATACGTCCACCAATCAGGAAGAAGAGTACTGAGTGCTGGTACTCAGCTTATTTCTGATGGTGCTGTCCACAGTTAGGGTGGCTTCCCACTTTCATTGACCTTATTTAAACAACCCTTTATAGCTGAGCTCAGAGGTTAAGCTGATCTAGATAGCCCTTCACAGCTATGACTGGGTCCTGTCTCTTGGGCAATTCCAGATCCTGTCCAGTTAGAAATCAATATAAACTCTCACAAAGTGTGTAGTTGAAATCCTGTGAGTTTATAACTAGAAAGCATTTAAGTTCAGTTAAGTGTTTGACCTTGGAGTAGGGGAATAGTTAATGAAACATATATTAAGTAAATATCTATTACATACTCTTATGAGGAAAATTAGGAAAAATATCCATTCAGAAGGGATCATATTGCAACAATAATATAATTTATACTTTTTAGATTTATTTATTTTATTTCATTGCAAAATTCTTTTGCCTTCATGTATATATGTGCATCATGTTTGCGCCTGGTGTTCTCAGAGTTCAGAATGGGACATGGATCTCCTGGCTGGAGTTATAGATGTTTGTGAGCCACTGTGTAGATGTTTAAACCAAAACCTGATCCTCTGTAAGAGCAACAAGTGTTCTTATCTGTTGAGCTATTTCTCCAGATCTAATATAAATATACATAGTATTTAATTTATTTAATATATATTAAATATAAGCATCAATGCCAACACCAGTTCTGAACATTCATCATTATACCACATGAAAATCTTGAGTTGAGAATGCTTTGAGTTCAAAAAGAAATACTGATTTCTAAAAATTTCCTTTTGTAGTATGAAACTGTAACCTTTTCAACTTACAATCACACACCACATAAACTCTAATGAAGGCATTTAACATGTCAGGAAGCAAGGGAAAGCATCCCCATAGCAAGGTGGCCCTGTATTCTGGGGGTAAATCATACTCCCGCTTCTGCTTTTTATTGTCTTCTATGTGCAACACAAAATAAAACAATCCCTTAAAGAAATACCTTCCACTGCCTATCATTCATGTTGGAGCAAACTCGTTTAATGCTTTTGTTGGCCATGATACTGAAAATAAGTGTTGATTGAAGCAAGCACAGTTATATATTGAAGCCCACAAATAGACATGTTTGCTCAGTTTATTCTCCAGCCTCACTGCAAGAATGTAAATGAGGTTTTCCAGACCCAGTTTCAAGCTGTCAAGTGGCAATGTGGGAGGGGGCAAGGGAAAAAAAATCAATCGAGCGAACCTAGCAGAGGAGTCTACACATTAATTATGTTCGAGAAACGGGAAACAATGTGTTTTTGTGTTGGCAACTTGAAAGATTGGTGCCAAGAATACTCTTTAATATTATGTAAACAAATGGAGCCTAATCAATGGCAGAGATGTCAGTCCCTCTGCCGGCAAAGGTGACAGGTGACATTTCCTGCTGTTCTTTCAAATAAATGAATGAGGTGCAGAAGTCAGGAGCCCTTAGCAGCTGCAGCCAGTGTTTATATAATGCTTACAGGAGGTTGACTGAGTGCCATTGTGACTTCAAATGCCAACGCATTGTTCCTTCCAAAACTCAAAACACTAACCTTCCATTGTGACTCTACAGTGGTAAGCATGCAGCGGCAATTATGTAAGCAAGTTATACCTTTTGCTTAAGAGCAAGCACGGGATCTCTGAGTCCTTTAAGTATATAGGGCTTTCTGTTCAAGAATTTGGTTAACTTGGATGCATAGTGCTAAGGTATATTTAGCAACCACTAATTCAGTGAGTGGGAAAAAAATGTTTATTTTGATTGTTTAAAATCAAATGTGACTCAAATATTCAACACTTTAATTAGTTATTAACCAGTGGATATTTGGAGTGGAGGGAAAGTTGGGTATATGTAGTAAAATGATTAAAAATTATAAAAGCAAGCCGGGCGGTGGTGGCACACGCCTTTAATCCCAGCACTCGGGAGGCAGAGGCAGGCGGATCTCTGTGAGTTCGAGACCAGCCTGGTCTACAGAGCTAGTTCCGGGACAAGCTCCAAAACCACAGAGAAACCCTGTCTCGAAAAACAAAACAAAAAAAAAAAAATTATAAAAGCATTGAGCTGTCAAAAGGCTGATGGAGGAGAATTAAGCATGGAGAACCAGAAAGGAGCAAGACAGCTTCAGTGACCATAACAAAGGTATCTATTGGAAGCTAAAGACATCCTCAAACTGCCTGGTGAATGTTAGGCTTACCTGTATGTGTGCACAATCCAGGCGTTTGCTGTGAGCCCGTCTCCTAGTGACATCAGAAGAGGATGGGTTAATTTGCTTAACATGAAGTCTGAAGGAGATAACTTTAGATTGTGTAATTTTAGATGAGATCGGTGATTTTGTTTTTTCAGAAAGAGAGGCAGGTTTTACAGGAAAGCACTAAAGAGAAGATAACTTTCTGTGATTATTTTGATTTTTGTTAAATAGGCAATTATAAGGTGAGATTTGCCAAAATTGCTTAGAATAAAGGATGCTTAAAAGACACGTTCTTCTTTTCAGCTAAACATTTTATTGTTTGATATGGTTACATCAGCACTGAATATAAAACATTGACTAAAATCTGAAGTCCCAAATAATAAAAATATAAATTAAGTTATTTTTGCTCAGTGTTTCTATTTTCAGTTGATTTCATTAAAATATATATTCCATTATATTCCTCAACCTGTTATTGAGCAAGCATAAGCAAAATATTGTATTTTGCTGCAGTACAGATTAAATAAGTTAGCATATTCATGCTGTGTAACCTCAAGTCTCAGTTTATTTATAAGTAAATATACTTTGTAACTGTGCAGTTCACATAGCTTCATTAGAAAAGGTTTCAGTGTGTTTGACCTTGTGAATTTGTTCACTTCGTTTTGTAATGCATAGAAAATGTAAAAAAAATTATTACAAATAAAATTAAGTGTTATCCATTAAGGATTAATCATGACCACATACAATCCAATAAACAACTAAAGTTATAGATATGATGGATTTCACATGCTTATTCAGTAGATGCACATATACATCAACACACGTATATACACCTTCACACATACATGCACATTCACACACACATGTGTACACATTCACATATACATTTAGACACATTCACATGCACACACACAAACACCCTTCGCAGACATATATATATATATATATATATATATATATATATATATATATATATATATATATATATATATATATATATATATATATATATATATATATATATATATATATATATATATATATATATATATATATATGCACAAGACCACACACATATATTTAGATGTGAAGAGACATCCTAGAAAATGGAAACTTCCTTCTCAAGCCAAGTTACAGTACTTTGTTAGGCAAAAGCGCTTCATTATTCTTATTTTATGCACTGCCATCTGGTATACTTGCACATTTTTGTGAATCTAGAAAAAGCACTTCAAACACAGACATTAACTAGACCCACAAGTAATTATTGACATATTAAGCAGCTCCTGAAGACAGGTTTGAACACATGGATTCCAACAGGATTTTCAAAGATTGATTGCCCTAAGACTTCCTATTGAGAACAAATATTTTGTGATACTATTGTGTAACAACTTGGCAAAGTGTTTCTCTGTACATCTGCTTACATACTCTTGTAAGATGGCATGTTACAAAAGTATTTTATGATTCATAGTCATTTCTTTCCTTTGATATGTTTCCATGTTTTATTAATGGGGAAGGAATCCTCATAGTGAGAATTCTGTCTCATTTCTGAAAATATCCACAATGTTTTGTCTTGCAGTGTTCAGGATTGTGTAGAATTTGAGGGCTTATTGGTGGAAGTATATTAAATTTGTAGCTGGGACTTGTGTCAAAGGGACATTCAGAAGCCACTACATCATTTGTCTGTAAAGAATATGTGATATTAGGGGGAAATGTTGTTCATTGTACACAATCTAATCTTGGGGATATACATTTATATTTAAAACAGAATGCCCCGCTGGTACTACACTATATAGGAGTTTGTAATTCTAATTGTTCTCCACATGGAAAGAATGTGAATTGTTACTACACTTCAACACAAATCATTGGTTCTCTTTAAGCATAATCCTTGTTACAGAATCCAAAACTGCAAGTATGTGCAGATCAAATTGGAATGCAGAAGACTCGGTATGCTCTACCACTCCATTGTGCTAACATAAATTGACAATAATGACCAGGTCTCTTCATCTGGTCAACTAGATATTGCTGTATATGGCTGAATTTTTTTAAGAGAAAGTTGATTTTGAAAATTTTGTGTTGGAGATAACCTTGCTATACAACACTTGACTATCTTTTAACACACTATTTATTCATTATCTATCTATCTATCTATCTATCTATCTATCTATCTATCTATCTATCTATCATCTATCTATCTATCATCTATCTATC
>NC_022029.1:15528838-15530908 GCF_000317375.1 Microtus ochrogaster
ATCTATCTATCATCTATCTATCTATCATCTATCTATCTATCTATCTATCTATCTATCTATCTATCTATCTATCTATCTAATTTTGAGACAGGGTCTTACCACACAAACCTGGCTGGCCTGGAATTTACTATGTAGGATGCCCTCAAATTCACAGAAATCTGTCTATCTTTTCCTCCTTGGTACTTTTGTTTAAGTCATGTGACATGATCCAGTCTTAACTTTACCTCTCAGTCTTCCTTTGACCTCTCTAGTGCTGGCATTACAGACTCTGGCATTTACTCTTATGGCAATGATTACCTTAAAATGGGATAAAAGATGGTTTCTACTAGTTAATTACTTTTGTATCTTCAAATATTTATTCTGAAAGATATTCATTTTTTATCCAGTATAATCTTGGTTATTACCTGTTTCTAGTTTGAAATGTGTCTTTATTGAATACTTAGTTTTTCTGATAAAACACAAATTAACTTTGCTCAAGAATAAAGATAAATGGAAATATAGAATTTAAGTAAATATCCAAGCTGTCACCATGATCTTATAGGTATAACAGCTTCATATGTTTGGATTTTTTCAGCTAAACCTACTTTATAAGTTATTTATTTTCTTCATAGAATTATTTTCTAACTTGACATCCAAAAAGGAGTAAATTACATTTAAAAATACCTGCAGAAAAATTATAAAAACCATGTTATTTTAAAGTCATTTTCTTTTATATTTTCTACTGTAATTTAATATAATAATATTCTAATAGATAATTTTGGTTGAATTTTTCAAGAACCATGATAATATATCAGTGTTCTAATTCTTGGACTAACATATGTTGATAACTGGAAAAACTCTTAAATACTATCAAGCTGAAATTCAACTTCAGGGTAATTTTACACCTTGTCCTTGTACACTTTAGTGTGTGTGTATGTGTGTTTGTGTGTGTGTGAATGTGCACATTCATGTATAGCATGCACCAAATGAGTAGAAATAGGGAGCCAACCCTTGCATATAATCTGTACAGCACCATGAACTATTTTATTTATTTTGCACTTTTCTATGTTATTGAAATTGGTAACGATAAGTGGCACATTAAGTAGTTGTATGACTCATATTTTTTGTCACTATAGCGAATACCTACAATAATTAGAGTCTATAGAGATCTGAGCTTTATTTTAACTCTCTGGAAATCTGAAATCAGGGCCCCATTACTGTCTGCTATGATGTTCATCTCATGTAGTATATAGACACCAAAAGGAGATCAAGAGGATACAATTTGGAAAAGAAGTCAAACTCTCACTATTTGCTGATCATATGATAGTTTACATAAGTGACCCCAAAAATTCTAGCAAGAAACTTCTAGCTCATTAACACCTTCAGTAATGTAGCAGGATACAAGATTAACTCAAAAAAGTCAGTAGCCCTCCTGTACATAGATGATTAACGGGCTGAGAAAGAAATCAGAGAAACATTACCCTTCACAATAGTCACTAATAGCATAAAATATCTCGGAGTAACTCTAACCAAATAACTGGAAGACTTGTATGAAAATAACTTTAAATCTATGAATAAAGAAATTGAAGAAGACACCAGAAAATGGAAAGATCTCCCATACTCTTGGGTAGGTAGAATTAACATAGAAAAAATGGCAATCTTACAAAAAGCAATCTACAGATTCAATGCAATGCCCACCTAAACTCCAGAAAAATTCTTCACAGACCTGGAAAGAATGGTACTCAATTTCACATGAAGAAACAAAAAACAAAACAAAAAACAACAAAAATAAAATAAAATAAAAAACCCCAAACAAACAAACAAAACAGGAGGCCAAAACAATCCTGTACAATAAAAGAATTTCTGGAGGCATCACAATCCCTGACTTCAAACTCTGCTACAGAGCTACAGTACTGCAAACAGCCATATACTGGCATAAAAAACAGAGAGGAGGACCATTGTAACCGAATTGAAAACCCGGATATGATGGAGGAAGGTCATTGGTTGATTTAATAAAGAAGCTGCTTGACCTGATAGGTTAGAACGTAAGTGGGAGGAGCAGAATGCTGGGCGGAAGAGGAAGTGAGGTCA
>NC_022029.1:15534503-15544374 GCF_000317375.1 Microtus ochrogaster
GTCCGTGTAATTATTTCGGGTAAAGCTAGCCGGAGGCGGCCAGGGTGCTGGAGATGCAACCTCGCTGCTCGTATTACTACACGGATATTAATCCACAACTTATGGACACCTGATTTTTAACCAAGAAGCAAACAACTTCAAATGGAAAAAAGAAAGCATACTTAACAAATGGTGCTGTCATAACTGGATATCAGCATGTGGAAGAATGAAAATAGACCAATATCTATCATGATACACAAAACTCAAGTCCAAATGGATCAAAGACTGCAACCTAAAGCTAACCACACTGAACCTCATAGAAGAAAAAGTGGGAAGTTCACTTTAACACATTCACACAAGAAACCACTTCCTAAATATAACCCTAGTAGCACAGACACTGAGAAAAAAATTAATAAATGAGACCTCCTAAAACTGAAAAGCTTCTGTAAAGAAAGGACATGGCCAACAAGACAAAACAACAGGCTACAGAATGGGAAAAGATCTTTACCAACCCCAAATCAGACAGAGGTCTGATCTCCAAAATACATAAAGAACTCAAGAAATTGATCATCAAAAGGACAAAAGTTGCGGGAGGTCCTTCCACTCCTCCAGCCTATAGCCGCTGAGATACCAGCCCATTGGGGCGTGGTCTCTCTCCCTTTAAAAAAGTGGCCACTTCCCTCTCCTCACTCTCTTCACTTCCTGCTCCGCTGGCGACTAGACTCCCTTCCTGGTTGCGCAGAGGGCTGACGGTGATCTGTAAGTTTTTTGTTCCCTTTAAATAAATACTACCCTATTAATCATAATTCCAAACTGCTGTGGCATTGTTTGTGACTTACGCCTTCAGACAAATAATCCAATTAAAAAATGGAGTACAGACCTAAACAGAGAATTTTCAATAGAGGAATCTAAAATGGCTGAAAGACACTTAAGGAAATGTTCAGCATCCTTAGTCATCAGAGAAATGCAAATCAAAACAACTCTGAAATTCCATCTTACACCTGTAAGAATGGCCAAGATAAAAAACATTGATGACAACTTATGCTTCAGAGGATTGGGATAAAGGGAACATTCCTGCATTCTTGTTGGGGGTGCAAGCTGGTACAGCCCCTTTGGATATCAGTGTGGCGATTTCTCAGAAAACTAGGAAACAACCTTCCTGAAGACCCAGCAATACCACTTTTGGGTATATATACAAAGGATGCTCAACCATGCTACAAGGACATGTGTTCGACTGTGTTCATAGTAGCATTGTTTGTCATAGCCAGAACCTGGAAACAACCTAAATGCCCCTCTACTGAAGAATGGATAAAGAAAATGTGGTACATTTACAGCACAGAAAAAAAAAATGACATCTTGAAATTTGCAGGCAAAAAACATCATTTTGAGTGAGGTAACCCAGATCCAGAAAGGCAATTATCATATGTACTCACTCATAGGTGGTTTTTAAACATAAAGCAAAAAAAAAAAAATCAGCCTACAAATCACAATCCCAGAAAACCTCGACAACAATGAGTATTCTAAAAAAGACATACATGAATCTAATCTACATGGGAAGTAGAAAAAGGCCATATCTCCTGAATAAATTGGAAGCATGGCAACTTTGGGAGAGGCAGGAAGGGAAAAATGCAGAGATCAATTCAGAAATCTCAAGGTCAAGTCAGGAGCAGAAGGAGAGAGAGCACGAGCAAGGAACTCAGGACCGCGAGGGATGCACCCACACATGGAGACAATAAGGATGTTCTATTGGGAACTCGCCAAGGCCAGCTGGCCTGGGTCTGAAAAGGCCTGGGATGAGGCCAGACTTGCTGAACATAGCGGACAACGGGGACTACTGAGAACTCAAGAACAATGGCAATGGGTCTCTGATCCTACTGCACGTGCTGGCTTTGTAGGAGCCTAGGCAGTTTCGATGCTCACCTTACTAGAAATGGATGGAGGTGGGGGTTCCTTGGACTTCCCACAGGTCAGGGAACCCTGATTGCTCTTTGTGCTGAGGAGGGAGGGGGACTTGATTGGGGGAGGGGGAGGGAAATGGGAGGCCGTGGCGGGGAAGAGACGGAGATCTTTAATAAATAAATTAAAAAAATAAAAAATATAAAATCATGATTATCTGTATGTCTCAAACAATGATTCTCTCTCTGTGGACCTCATGTTTCACTCTTCCATTTCAATCAGTAAGACTTAAGGCATTTCTCATACCATGATGATTCTTTTAAAACCTGTTTCTTCTTCTGCAAATGCGTATTATTATTCTTGCAGCAGTATTAGCTATATGTTTTCAACCTTTTGAAGACACTAAAAGAAGCAAAATCAATTTAGCCATTTGTCTTGGGATGTAGAAGGCTATATAGACTCTGGACCTTGAATGAATGAATTAGTCTTTCAAAGGAAAAGCCTGATTTCCCTCTACAGTGATTTCCATAAAGACAGAACAGATGAAGCCATGTGTTTAGGTTTGACATTGACTTATATCTAGCCTTAATAGCATTTATTTTCAATGAAAGAAAAAAATACATTAATTAGTCTCAAATAGATTCTAAGTTTGGCAAATAGAAAGCTTGAGATAGATCAAAAGCTCAAATAGTTACTCTTGGGGCTGGAGAGGCGCTTCAACAGTTAGTATAACTGACTGCTTTTGCAGAGGTCCAGGGTTCAGTACCCAGCACCCACGCTGGAGCTCATAACTATCTGTAACAGAAGTTCTAGGAAATCTGACTCCTTCTTCCGGTCTCATTGGGCAGACACATACATACATGCAAGGGAACATTCATACACATAAACCAAAATATAAAAATATTTTAATATAGATAATGGCTGTGAGGGAAAGCATCCCAAGAATATTATAATGACAGCCTTGTAATACCAATTGGATACTGGAGAAAATAACTTTATTTTATTTTTTATTTTTGTTTTTTGACTATTTAATGAGATTGATAATTGATTAAGGAAAGATAATATTGCACTTAATCCATAATTAACATGAAATTAATAAAAGAAAGTGATAATAGAGCAACTTATGAAGTGTATCAAAGAGTGGCCAACATAAAATCAAACTCAAGAAGTAGTTGAACAAGAGTGAAGTTTAATACAAATTAATTCTGAAATAGTACAGTAGACAGAAGCGTATAATTGATCGCAATCAGAAGGAAGGCAGTATGGGATCAATGGAGAACTGAAGATATAGGGAGAAAAGATAAAAGATAAGGATGCTTTAAATGGAATATTTCCAGGTTTTGGGAACCAGAAGTATATGATGTAAGGAGAATATAAGAAGGTTAGAGTCTATGATAATGGCTGTAATACTTACATCTTTCTTTATCATCTTCCATTAACTACCACTTAAACATTTTTTTAAAGTAATCTACTGAAAAATCAATCAATAAGTTTGACCTCAATATGTAATTACTGGAGAATTTAGGAAGTTATAGGTGGACAGAGTAAGAGTCCATTAAAATATGGATTTGAACACTTTCTAAGCAACATAATCACATGCCTATAGCCTGGATTGCATCATTTGTGATTTCTCATATGCAACCATCTCTCATCAGGATGTATTCTGCTTGAAATATTATATATTCTAAATTAATTAAACACAATAGAGAGCAAGTTTGGTAAAATTATTGGTCTCTTCAGTCATTGGCTTCCTGCTTATACTTCCATATGTGCTGTCAAATTATATGTGTGTGTATGTGCATTTTATTTTGTATTTGAAAATTAAAATGATAATGTTATCAGTAAATAGCATACCAGTCCGTTGTGAGAAAGTGTCTTCCAATTCTCTTATGTTTTTGTTTAATAAACTTGAATATGTACAAAAATCATCCTTCGGGAACTGCACTGTGATCATTTAAATAAATTTGCTGATGATTTATATTTAAACGTGTAGAGAAGTTAATTTACAAATTTGGGAGAAATTTTAGATTCTGATATTCTGATAATCTCATTATGTAGCAAAAATACAATGCAAAATTTCTGAATATTTTAAAGAGAAATATGATCTTTTCCTCTAGTTTTTTAAAATTATTTTATTTACTCTTTGACAGTTTTATACATAAATATATTCTTATCATAATTGTTCCCACCACCCTCTCATTTCTCCCTCCCACTTCATCAATTCCCCCTTTTCCCATAGTATTCCTTATTTATATGACTTCTTCTGTGTACCACTTATTTATGCTTATGGGTGTAGAATTATTTACTGGATCAAGGGCTTCTTAACAGTGACCACATCACTGAAGCAAAATGAATGCCCCATCCCTAGAGCTGATTAACTGCTAATAGCCATCAGAGAGGGGTGGATCCCTACTAAATCTCCTCCCATTCTCATCCTTGATGGAAAATTGATAGGCTTGATTGGGTACAGATCTTGTTCAGTCACAGCTTCTGTGAATTCTTCAGTGCAATGGCCATGTTATTAATCCAGAAGACTTTTCCCAGCATGTTCCTTCATCAAGTTCTTACATTCTTTTACACACTCCTACCCTTTTCTTGATGTTCCCTGGGCTTTAAAAGAGTGCTATAAGTGTTCTATTATAGCTAAGCATTCAACAGCCCTTTACTTACTTCACTCTCAATGGTTATAATGAAGCCCGGTTCATTGGAAATAGAAACTCCTCTGAACAAGACTGATAGCAACAATAATCTATGGATGTGAACATAAATTCTTGAAAATGTGGTTTGATGACATCATCTCATTTTTAAGTGGGTTTATTTTTCAAAATTTTTGAATTTACCTTTTAAAGGATTCTCTAGTTTCTATAACTTTGCTGAGAGCAAAGTTTTGATGACAAGGCAATAACTAGTAAACATGGATATAAGCTGTACAAGGTACATCAAGTACCTTAGAACTCATTCTCAACTAAGGGAAACCATTTAGATTCTACTAACTCGTGAACTGAGTTGTAAAAGAAGGGCTTGATGTAGCATGCTGGATTTCTAGGACAACTCCATTACATATCAGGGTGAATACAAACAATTATGTCTTGTCGGTAAACAATCCCATTCTCAAAAATTTTCCAGGTTACACCATTGCACGTCCTTATTTCTAGAGAAAAGAGGATGGAGAAGTAGAACAGCTTTACTTAAATTGCCCTAGTTTACATAGGTGTTACATAGTCTTCTCACATGACAAAATATAATTCAGTATAAAATTGAATGTCTCTACAGTCTTATAGATACCACACTGCCTAAGAGTTCAAAGTCTAAAGCTACTTCTGAGACTCGAGGGTATCAATTCAGTATAAGTTATGTTCTTCCACTATATAACAATAAAGGTAAATATTCTAATTCCTAAATGAAGGAGTAGAAGAACACTGAGAAAGGACCTTTGTATCTACACCTACACCAAAGATTTATCACATTGTATTGAACTGCATCACACCTAGTATTTTAGGATGCAGTAAACACAGGGGAGGGTGGAGTGCGTGTGTGTTGTGTGTATGTGTGTGTGTGTGAGAGAGAGAGAGACAGAGAGATGAAGAGAGAGACAGAGAGAGACAGATAGATGAGAGAGAGATGAAGAGAGAGACAGAGAGAGAGAGAGATGAGAGAGAGAGAGAGAGAGAGAGAGAGAGAGAGAGAGAGAGAGAGAGAGAGAGAGAGTGTTCAGTTGCACCTTCACATTTAACTTTCAATCTGCATTTTGGTCTCCTAGGATCCCTCCAGAATGGCCATTAAGCCATGTTTTTTGGTTTTAAAGATTTCATTAGTACACATCTACACACAACTCCAACACTACATGTTCAGCTTTATCTCAGCCACCACCCAAATCCCTGGCAGTAATTTTCTGCATTAGTTATTTCTTGTCACTCTCCCACATACCTGACAGGAGGCAACTTAAAAAAGAAAGGATTTATTCTGGCTCATGATTTGATTTCAGTCCACTGTCTTGAGGATGGTAAGAAGAGATCCTCGCTGCTCTGGTGGCAGGAATGAAACCTGTGAAACTTGATTGCTTATATTTCCGCTGATTAGGGTACAGAGACTGGAAAGAAACCTGAGCTGCCTTAAAAGCATCAAAAATCCATTCTCACGAGTGAGCCACTTCCTAGACCCCTCCTCCTATAGTCTCTGCAATTCCCCAAAACAGTGTCAGTGTCATCAACTAAGGGAATAAGTCTATCAGTCTGTGACAGGCATTTCACATTCAAGCTACAAATTCTATCTTAATCGTGAAGCTAGATTTTATGCACCAGCCATCTTAGCCAAAATTTATGGTAATTTTAATGGGTTTAGTTCAAACATGCTTCTTGTTAATAAACTGAAATCATCAAGGGGCATATAGTACTTGAGCTTAGAACAGACCAGATAGGATTCACATGCGTCACACTGAGTTTCCATATCTGATGTTCTCTACAAGTTACCCAGTTCTTCTCATGCAGTGGTAGCTGGACACCTCGGCCCATGATGTCCATTGTCCCCAGGGGTATGAGATCATGAGGATAGTCTAACACATTTGAATCAGATAAGGAATATGATTTTGACAGGATAAAGGACAAAGCCCCCAGTACGCCTCTATATTCTTTTCAGTCCCAGATGGTGATAGGGCCAAGAAAGGGCCCATCCTCAACTTCCTCTATGTGTCTGCCATTTTCCTCTACTGGAGCTGCAGGCCAATGAAGTGTGTATATACATGTACGCATTTTTGTATCTTCAGCTTAGCCTTCCCAAGCCCTCCACCAGTTCTATAATTCTTCACAAAATTTTCTCAAGATTGGATTACTTAGGGAGCAAATATTTCTTACCAATAAGGCGCATAAATCAAAGGAGGCATTGAATAAGAATAAGCATAAGTGAGCCCACGTTAATAGAACAATGAATTTATGAAAGCTTAAAACACGACCACAGATCGTCAGGTCCTAAAGACTGCAACCCAGAACATTCCTTACCTTGCATGTAAACATATTCCCGATGTTAACAGAGGCGGGTGATTTTATGTGATGCTGTTCTGATTTAATTACTTTCTAAAACCCAATATGTCAAATCTGTTGTCACCGTGAAGTGTTAAAAGTTTGAGCTGATGAGTAAGGGCATTACAAAATAGAAGTAAACAACGAACCCTTACAGATCCCCTAAACCAATGACTCACACAGTATTTCACAGAAACTCCCATTAATGTTAATGGGATTGGGTAAGTTACAGGCAGAACCTCTCCCTTGCACTGATAGGTGAATGGTTCCCTGAGGTACTTACTTAGATGAGAGAACTTAATTTTCTCTCCACTAATCCTCTCTGGATGAAAAATAAGAAATCGTGCTTCACAAATTAGATTTCTTTTTTAAAGTTGCTGCCACAAATTCCTACCATCGGGATAAATTAATCAGAAACCACACTGGGGTATTGACGGACCATTTAGAACCAGTCAGACCGCTTTCCACTCAGAAGGTGCCAGGTGGCCTAAGTCTTAAGAGCTCAGATTTCCTCGTGGCTTTGAAAGAAAACCATTTAAATCCATTAGATCTTACTTTTTTGTATGGTTCTAGGAAAATAAATGGAAGTGTGCAATTATGTGCAAGAACTAGTTAGGAAGAAATAGAAATTCCTGATTGCCTTAGCGTGAATTGAAGAGTTCAGTCACTGATTTAATTAGCTGTCTAGGGAAAGAGAGATCATGAAATGTTGAGGGAGAAACAATGTAGGGTTACTCAAAGGCTCTTACACTGTGATAGTACAGGTATAATTAAATTTCTGGGACAGATGTACTTTGCGTAGTTTAAAAGAAAATAGCAACTTTCAATAGATCTCCAGTATTTTAGCATGATAATAATCACTTCAAAATACAACATGGCAGAGAATAATTTTTTTTCTGAATAATTTTTTACTGACAGCAAATACATTCTCCGCTACTGCTTTTCTTATTTATTTCAGTTTTCCAGGACATATGTCAGTCTGTAGCCATTGCAGCAATGTGCAATTCACACAGTGAGGCTCTGTTTCACACACACCAGAAGATAGGTGGGAGGTCCTCAGAAAGGCAGAGGGAATCAAACAAATTATAGACATAATAAGAATAACTGACATTTACCGAACAATGATGATTATGCCTCAAAGACAGATTCATAAATCTCACCGAATCTTACACTAGGAATTTTCTAAAGATCATTACCCAGGATCTTAATGCCATAAGGACTTTTAGCACCCTAAATTTGGATTTAGTGGCATTAGAAAATACCTTAAATATAAATAGTTCCCCAAGTACCAAAATGTGTCTTGATCATGCATGATCATGTAAAGAGACATTCTTATGCTCTGTTCTTGGAGAAGTATCTTACAGCCCCTGTTTTGATTAAAGCCCAAATTACATTTAAGCATCAGCAGACACAGTTTGGCTAATGATTTGAATCTAAAGAAATACAAAATGTTCCTAATTTATTAGACCTTAAAAGTTAGTGCCAAGGTAGTTTTAAACTGAATACTTTGAAATCCATGAATGTAACAGGAAAAGTCTCGGTCACTGAAATGAATACAGCGAAATTCAGCAAGGGAGGAAAAGGCTGAAACAATGTCCACAACACGCTTGACCTAATTGGCAATTACAGCTCACACCCGCTGGACAATCTTTCATGTTTAGTTTATCACTTCTAGTGCACTTATTCTGCTCAGCAAGATAAATCATATTTGGGTACCTGAAAATTCTCAAAAACTTCATAATAATGGAATTAGACAGCATACCAAGACCACAATGGGATGCAAATATTATACAGTAGAAAACAGTTGCAAATCCAAGTTCTCAATCACTTAGAAAACTTAAAATGAACTTTTCTGTAAATAATTTATCAAAGAAGGACCTGAAAGGGACTTAGAGACTCTTGAATTAAATACGAGTAAAAACACAAAGCATATGCAGATTAAGTAGTACTTAAGTTTTGTAACATGGAGCAGAAAGGAAATATTTCGAGTCAACCTTTGGAAGATCAACCCAAGCAACTGAAATCGAAGTACAAATTTAACTCACAGCAAGAAGAAAAACAATAATAAAGATAAGATAAAATATGTGGAGAATTGAAAATACAAAAGAAGCATAGAAAATCATTAACACCCCTACATGGTTCCTTGAAAGCGTGAGAGACAGTAAACTCCTGTTAGTGGCCCAGCCTTGTTTTCTGTGCCTGTATCTCTTCTGCAAACATGGCGAACATTCCTAAGACCCCACAGATTTTCTGCAAGGAATGTATCCAGCACCTGCCCCTAAAAGTAAAGCAGTAGAAGGGCAAGGGCACTGTGATAAGAAAAAGAGTGACTACAGAAGGCAGACTAAGCCTGTCTTTCATATATGCCTACCTACGGGAATTCTGACTTCAGAGAGATGTGAGCATTTTGAGCTGGGAGATTACAAAGAAAGAAAGGACCAAGTGACTCAGTTGTAAGCTGATGTTGTTATGAGAACAATAAACTGTGAGTGTTTATGCAGTCCAAATGAAAAAAAGAGATAAGGAAAATATCAGTAATAAAATTGACAAGGTCGGGAGCAGAAGGAGAGAGAGCATGAGCAAGGAACTCAGGACCGCGAGGGGTGCACCCACCCACTGAAACAATGGGGATGTTCTTTCGGGAACTCACCAAGGCCAGCTGGCCTGGGTCTGAAAAAGCATGGGATAAAACCGGACTCGCTGAACATAGCGGACAATGAGGAACTGAGAACTCTAGAACAATGGCAATGGGTTTTGATCCTACTGCACATACTGGCTTTGGGGGAGCCTAGGCAGTTTGGATGCTCAAATTACTAGACCTGGAAGGAGGTGGGAGGTCCTTGGACTTCCCACAAGGCAGGGAACCCGGACTGCTGGACTGCTCTTTGGGCTGATGAGGAAGGAAGACTTGATTGGGGGAGGGGGAGGGATATGGGAGGCAGTGGAGGGGAGAAATCTTTAATAAATAAATAAATAAATAA
>NC_022029.1:15544474-15555530 GCF_000317375.1 Microtus ochrogaster
GGGGGAGGGATATGGGAGGCAGTGGAGGGGAGAAATCTTTAATAAATAAATAAATAAATAAATAAATAAATAAATAAATAAATAAATAAATAAATAAATATAAAATTGACAAGGTTCAAGGAAGAGTCATCCCCCTCCTACAAAAACAAACAAACAAACAAACAGAAGATCGAACTTGGCAACATCAAGAATAAAAATGGACTAGAACTCAGATCTTCCAAGCAGTAAGATGATAGCATTGGCCCTAGGCAAGGGCTTTAAGAGATTCTTTTAAGACAGTGAATTTACTGAGCATAAACTGTATTTTAGTAAATATAACTTTTTCTAAAAGACACTCATCTACTTAAGTACATAAACAAAAATCAGCTCTCTAATTGCACTAGATTTGAGAAGCATTGTGTTTTGCTTCTGTAAATCAGTCCAGCCTTTTGATAGCTTCAGTGCAGCCTCAAACTCTGTCAAGAGCACACGTTTGTTTGCCCTCTGGTTTCTTTACCACACATCACAAACAGATTAAAATCATTCTCTTGATTTGAATTCTGAGTAGGTTCTAGAGCATCCAAAATATTTGGACTACTTTTTAAAAAATGGAGTTTAAGACATCTTTCTCTTGTCTGAGATTTATGAATCTACCGAACTGTTTCCATCTTTTTTACATGAATCTCAGGAGTTTGTTGACATAATTTCAAAGCTTGGAGTCTACAAGGATGGAGATTTATGTGAGGAGTCTAGATACTATCACATTACATCTCTATCTGATCGTAGCTATAGGCTTTGTGTGTTGATAGTCATTAGTATGAAATACAAATGCTCAGGAAAGTCATCATCAAGTATTCATTAAGTGCTTATTTCTCTAGGAGAGCCAGGAAGAAAGGATAATAGATCAAGGTAGCTTTTATTATATGAAAGATAACTACATGATAGATATAATTTATTGAACATTTTTATGTGCCAGTTTGTTCAGCAATTTTCACTCATTATTTAAATTAATTCTGATAACATCATTAAGACATGAATATAATTCTCATTGTGTCTCAAGTATATGATACTAAAGACAAGATTATCCTTTTGAATAAATTAGAAAGGTTTAAGATGGGCAAAAATATTGCTCCATACTTGCAGTATACACTAGGAAATTTGTGCATTCCACGTGTATTATAAGTGGGAATTTAAATTGGTACAAACACTTCTACTGTTTTATTAAAACAATTTAATTATTTTATTTACTATAATGTATGTATGCATATATCAAGATCCATAACGTCCATTTTTTATCATAGTGGTCAGAAACTTAAAAACATTTTACAAAAAATGCTCTACAAGAAAAATTGTATTATTGATGGTATTAATTTGATTAATTTTCAGGACAGTGATTTAAATAAAGAATTATTTTATAAAATAAAATGCAACCAGTGACCCCATGCTAAATGAGATATGCCATGTATATGTGCTTTTATGTGCTTTGCTGTATTGCGTGTAGGTTAGAGTATCAGATCTTGGAGTTACAGACAGCTATAAGCTGCCATATGGGTGCTGAGATTTGAACCTGGGTCCTTTGGGAAAGCAATCAGTGCACAAAACCATTGAGCCATCTTTCTAGCCCCATATACATGTATGTGTGTGTGTGTTATTTCATTTATATGAGCATATCTGAATGTGTAGATAGATCTATAACAAGGAATACAAGGAATATAACTCCAACCACTCTTATATAAAAAATACATTTCAAGCATAATGCTGGAATCAGAATATAAGCCAAAAACTTTAATTTATAACATTTTCCCTTATACTCTTGAAATGGCAAACTGTTTATGGTGACTAAAATGAATCTGTTGTTTGCGCCTGGATTTTTACATTTGTGTTTGTCTGAAATACCTATTTTTCTTCCTATCTTGTCCTACCACAGCTTATATTTTGATCAAGGTAAAAAAAGAAAAGAAAAACAAATTATGTTTTCTATGTATCTGTCTCTGCTATCAGATTTCAATTTTTTTCTTTAATTTTAAACTGTGGCAGTATGCTGTAGCAATCAAACTGCAGCCCCTGAAAGGGAAGACATGAAGGTGACATAGAAGGCACTGTCTATAATTCTCCCAATTCACTACATTCCAGAAAATGGTAAGCTACCTATAGAAATAATTAAGGTTTATTTCATAAAAACAATAAAAACAAAAACTGAAGAGTTTCTTGAAATGATGTCAGAATTGAGATATACCTAGGCAAAAAAAAAAAAAAAAAAAAAAAAAAAAAAAAAAAAAAAGGAATGGAACTGGCTGCAAGAGGAAACTCTAGTGTCATTAGAAAGTATATGAAGATATCAAAGCTGACAGTCAATCAATGTTAAGCTTTAAGAACTGTTAATTCATTAAGTGATTGTATAGCTGTGGTTAAGCTCAGTCAATATAGACGGCAAATGTTCCAGAACATGAGCATACATGGGAAAATCATGAAAAATACAGAGATCCTAGATAGTTAGCTAGGAAGCTGCCCTTTCATAATTATTCAAGTTTTCTGCATCCTGCACCACCATAGACATATGGCCCCATTTTGAACCCCTGGGGTTATTGTGCTTTTATAAAGCAAGGAGTCCATATGTGTTCATTTTAAATTATTATCTGTGAAATTTTAAATTATTACTATAATTTTAATTCACTCTAAGCCAGAAAATGATACACCACCTATAGAAATAATTAAGGTTTATTTCATAAAAAGCAAAAGCAAACTGAAGCACTTTAAATTTCCCTGAAGATACTTATTGGAGCAAGCATCCTTGATTTACTAAGTACTGGCAGAGAAAGATGAGTAACTGCCCTTTGGTGTGAGTGGGGAACTGATTTAGGAAGTATATAACAGCTAATTGATTGGGGGATATTAAAAGGGAATAAAATCTCAGATCCTGTGCAGGGATATTGAGCTTCTCTGAGGTGATATTTTTCTTTCAAAGTAATAACAATGGGATACTAGGTGACACATTTAAATTTGTGGAGCTGAAGTTTTATTTAAAAGCACTGCCTTGACACCTTAATGCAAGAATTTTCTAAGAAACAGAACTGAAAGTCAAGCCACAGCATTAAAGGAAACCAAGCAAAGACACAGGCATGATAACTAAGCATAGAACAAAACACCTGTGATCTTAAACACATCTCCAGGAACCCCCAAAGGCAGCAGTTACAGGCAACAGCTCTCAACAATAGGAGAGAGAGAGAGAGAGAGAGAGAGAGAGAGAGAGAGAGAGAGAGAGAGAGAACAGACATGTTTAGATGCCCTGTTAGAAGAGAAAACAAAAGCAGCAAGCAAAGAAAGATCTAAACATTGGAAGGGAAAATCAAATCAGTGGCTTTTCCGCCTCATCCATCTGGCAGCACCCAGACAGCACACAGTGGAATCCAATAGAGTGAAAACAAGATTGGGCAACTTCAGCAGAAACACATCCTCTCCATTTTTAAAATAATGAAAACAGTAACAGAGGCATGACAAGGAACCAAATGGAAGAAACACCCAGGGAAATTGCACCGGGGATAGTCAGAGAGGCGGTGAAAGGGAGTTTATTCATTGGAATGAAAATTCAGCATGGCTGGACCAGGCTACATGGATCAATGGTCTGGAAGAAATGGGCTGGGAAAAAAAAATGTGAATCTACTAATGATCACATTTGGTCAAGCAAGAAAATGGATGCTGGGATGCTTGAGAAGTGTGGATCTGGGTTTTGAAGTGGGATAATGAGACTGTTTAAATTCCTAAGCATGGCACTCACCGCTCTCCACATCTGCACGGTGGATTCTTCACACAGCATCTCTCCTGGGCAAAGTGGCACCACTCTCCGGTTTCTGAAACAACTGTCTTTGGGAGTTAGGCCAGACAGGCCTGTGGTTTGGGAAGACTTAGCCACTCTGGCCCATGCACCTCACCTGCCTGTTTTCCATCCTTTCATTTTTGCTCACTAACCCCTGGCCACTTGTCAAAGACACCAAAGCTTATCATGACCATGTCTTTGTGGATGTTGTTGATGCCGGAGCATTATTCTCCACTTGCTCCCCATTTATAGATCACCTTAGCTATGCCAGTTTCTCTGCCTACATTTGCTCACAGGTTACAATCACACTGCACACTAACCTACTTCATACAACATGTCACCGTTCATAGAAGCATGGTCAATCTTTGATATGTCCTCCCATAAAAATACAGGCTCCTAACATCTGATTCCCACATCATTCAATCCCAAGAAAGTGGAAGTAAAATTCTGTCAGGAAAGAGGTAAGTAGGTTTCTATATAAATAAGAAGCTGACTTAGAGAGCAGTGTTCATTGCACTCTTGAAACTATAATGAAGAACAGATACACACCAAGGTCGTCCTCTTGTCAAGAAATGTTCTAGATAATGTACACACAATATTTTCCATTGCTCTTGTTTCCAAACCTTAGGCACTGTCCTCACACCAGATTTAAAAATGGAAACTATAGATAAATATATTTTTAATACTAAAATAACATTACTAATGGTCACATAGCTACTAAAATTGAATGTTTTTCACATCTAATTCCAACTTCCATTTTGGAGACACTTCAGAACCCTAAGTCATTCTACTCCCTTTCTTGTTCACCACCCCATTTTCGAACATTCTCTGAAGCCTTCATTAATGGCCTGTCTTGAGTGACCTTCGTTCTCATTGCCATTTCATCTTTTACAGAAAATACAGACACATCATTTAGCCATGAGAATCTAATCGCAAATACTGTTATTTTAAAGGCTGATGAGCCCACTCAGGATGTAAAGCGTTTGCTGTGTAAGCACGAGGGCCTGAGTTAGAATTTCCAGCACCCACATAACAACCAGGTGTAGTAGTATAAACTGTGGTTCAGGGTTGGAGGTAGACTAGCAGATCCCAGGGTCCTTGGAGCTAGGCCAGTTTAGGCCAAGCAGCTAGATCTGGGTTGGATAAGGATCATATATATAAAATTATTTAAAGGCAATAGAGAGAAACACCTAGTTTTAACTTTTAACTTCTGGTCTACACACACACACACACACACACACACACACACACACATGCATTACATACACATATCAAAAACACACAATAAAAATGTATTATTGCTGGATTCCATTATTCTGGGAACATGAGTGTACTTTTACACAATCCCAGTATAGACTCTGCACTCTAGGACATGTGGTTTACACTGTGCTATTCATGGTCTGTTAACTAAAATATCATTTTGGAGTATATGATTACACATAGAAAATGTTTGTTGTCCATCCCTTTTATGAAAAGATTTCCCCATCACTAAGCATATATGAAGTAATCACACTTTATTCCTTCTTTGCTGGCTTATTTACCCCTTGTCCTGTTATAGTCCTTGATTTCTATTAACTTTTTCTTCCTGTGTTTCTAAAATATAGACCCTTATCTCCCTGTGTTGCTGTCTCCTCTTGATAATGCAGCATAAGCAGGAGAGGAAAGTGATAGTAAACAAGCTCTTACAATTTCCAAATTGCGTGTTCATCACTTTTGTGATAATAAGGGAAGGAATGAGCAGGACAACCACACTTAGAGTGAATGACAGCTTCAATTGCTTTGCTTGCCCATGCTTGCTGATCATCATCGAATTCTATCTTTGGTCATCTTCCCTTGAACAGCAATCTATATATAGCAATTATGAATATTGGTTTGGAACAGGGAAACCTGGATTTTTAATCTAACTTGACTATTTCTTCAAGTTAATTTATGGTTAGTCCTTTGCTTGGACTCAAAATCAGGGTATTACAAAGTCTCATTCAAAGGATTCTTTTAAAGAGTAAAAAATTGAAGACATTTAGTTTTCTTACCAAAATGCCAACCTACAAAAGGTATTAGTAGGATTCAAAGACAGTAGAGGCACCATCCCACACCTCTGAGGGTTTTATAGAAATGGGCTAAAAAACCCTCTTGTGTTTTAGAAGACTGTATGGATTTTCTTCAAGGACTCTAAAACCCATTTCCTTTATTTTGCTTGTTTTCATAACAAGGTGGAAACCCTTTACTTAGAAGGGAAACATAATGCTATTTTTTAAAAAGAAGTTTTTTTTATTTTGATAGGATAAGTAAACACAATGAACTGTTTCATTTCATCAGATGCTGCTGGCAACAACCAGTTCCCTCAGTTTGTCACAGATCCTGCCAAGCAGGTCTTCATTTATTTCTTCATTATAGCTGTATAGAGCACCTCTCTGGAAGTCACATACATAACAACCATATTATCAATCATTTTAAAATATGATATACTCCATGAGTGCTCACAAACAGAAATGAAGTTTCTGCTCCTTAGCGGTTTGATAAGGTCATGCAAGAGCTAATGACTTGTAATCAAGTAGCATATTTGTGACTGATACAACAAAGTACCCTCTGGTATTCTCCAGTCTCCTCTTCCTTTAATCAAAGAACAACATTTTGTCCTGATATGACAACAATTTGATTTATACTGCGGGTCTGTAGTGGAGATGGTGTTGTGGTTGCTGTGGCTTATAAAGGGAAGAAAAAAATTTAAACCTCAATATTACGCCTCGAAGGTTCCAGATTAGTCAAGGATCTCTATCAATAAGGAACCTTTGTTTTCTATTCCTTGTAGCAGAGAGAATTGACTAGACCTTGAGTGGCCATGTTGGAACACAACTTTTAGACGTTTTCTCTTGGTTTCTTCCCACTCTGCCTGCTACAGCACTTCCTAAGTTAACTTTGTAATAGTTCTCTAAGAAACAGTAGGTATAAATGACTTCAGAGTTCTTAGAGTGTCTTTTTTTTTTTTTTAAAAAAAAAAGCAATCCACTACACCTGGAGTAGTTTAGTAGACTTGAGAGATACTTTCCCACCCAGCACGAAGCAGGAAGGGAAATAGGCTGCTGATAGAATAAAACCCTAAAACATGTGGTACTATTCACATGCAACCACCTACATGTGTGGTGAATTGTGTTGTAAAGTGGTATAGTGTTTGTTACAGCTATTTGAGAGATAAAATGTGCTTGGTATAATTTGAGGTGTTCATGATATAAAAAAATAGACTTGTCCTGTAGATCTAGACAAATGCATAAGAAACATACTTATTACTATGTTTTGAACTAAACCAATCACATTTTATAGGGCAGTTTGAAAAAAGTGATGAGTTTAGTAAGTAATTGGCTATTAGGAAGAATAAGATCACAATTCTTGAAATATTGTTGCAGCTGACTCACTTGGATTCTTTGCTGTAAGTGAAACTCAGTGAAAGACTTTGGAAGCCTATTAAAATGCTGGCTATTTTGGTGAGACTTCAAAAAGAACAGTTAAGTACCTTAAGACAAAAACAAGATCAAGACTCATCCTATTAGGCTATTACCAATGTACAAACTATGTTGAGTTTGGGGCTAGAGAGATCATAAAGCCATGAATATCAAATAAATGGCCTGGATCTTAAAATCAACCACAAGTTTGTTCCTGGTATATGTAAGAGTCCTTTTGTGTTTACTCTTTACAAATATTTTGTGTTGCTAATGAAAGTTTTCTTATAGACTTATGTTTCTCTGAGGTAGGAAATGATCTGTGTTGAAGAAAATATAGATTATATCCACCCACCCTGGAAACAATTTTAGGAATTCCTGAAATAATCTTTGTTACTAGGACTATCAGAAGGAAACTTCACAGATTGATAGAGTGTTTGGATCAAGTTTCATTGCAGATTGGCTGTGGGTTATTGAGCAAGTTACATAGGAACAACCATTATGTTTCAAATGGTCATGCTGACATTAAAAGTATGCCATTGTTGATAAATTCTCAAAATCACAGAAATGTAAATTCAAATCTCAATGAAATTCACCTCATACTTGTGCCAAGAGCTATTATCAAAAGAATGAACAGTAAGTTTGGTGAGGGTGAAGAGAAAATGGAGCCCCGACATTCTGGTTGTGGAAATGCAAATTAGGATATGACATAAAACAGTAGGGATTTTTCTCAAAAAATAAAAAGAGCAATAAATGATGCTTGAAACAACTCTTCTCAGACTTGAATTTAAAACTATGAACTGTGCAGATTCATATTACGAACTGAAGTGTGCCAAGAAAGTTCGCTGCCTGTGAGAAAGGTGATGGTTGGTTTTAAACACCAATTTGTCACATTTTAAAATCCTTTGAGCAGAGTGCCCATGGATAAGTACTTGGGAAATTATCTTGATTGTCTTAGATGAGGCAGGAAGAGTCACCTCAAATTATTAAAGGAATTTTCGTTAGAGTAGGACAGAAATACTAGCAACTACCTAAATACATCTCAATATACTTCTGCTACTTTGTGTCACATCTTCATGAAAAGTAAAGTTGCTGGTGTTGATGATTGCAAAATCAAAAAAATTTAAGCCATTCTTAACATTGTGGAAAGTATTGTACTTTCTTCAATATCAAACATCTATCCAAGATTTAATTCTTTGCACAAGAGAAAACAGGAAAGTTCATCTCCTTGTTAAACATATGTCTTTAGTCTTTAGTAAATGACAAGTTAATAAGATATCAAATAATTGATTTAAAATTAAACTCTTTGTGATTTTCTTATCAGCAGGTACTTGATTTGCAAACCTGTTTTTTATAACAGTGTATCTTGGGAAGCATGCAATTTTCTAACATGGAAAGGTTTAAGCAGCCTTAATTTTCGACTGTCGTGAAAACAGCACAGAGGAAAGACTAGCAAGGGAAAGAGGAGCTCATGGTGTGAAGGGACTCACTGGAAATTCCTTCTGTGGAAAGGAAGATAATTTTTGAGAAAGTCAAGAGTCTGTACAATTTTTTTCTATTTGCAGAGCTAGGAATTTGCAAAGGTCTTGGGATTTATCCCTTGCAAATGTCAAGGGTCTTATGCTATCTCCTCATTGTAGAAAACTTGAAAAATACAGATGTACCCAAATGTCACTTAGAAGTGGGTATGAATTCCATCTACACCATAATTACATCTTGAAAACATTTCCAGTGTCCTCCCCCACAGTATTCTTCTCCCTGGCACCCACAGGCAGCTATATTTCCAACTCTGAGCTCATTTCTCTGGGATTATCTAACGAGGAAATTTCCACAGGCCCCTAACACTTCTCTGGTTTTTCATCCTTCTAATTTTGCCTTCAGATTGTCAAATCAGTCTCCAAGCATTTCATTTCCTCCCACTTCATGCAGATAAAACTAGGTTTAGGACATTCAGAGCTGCCGCTTCTACAGATTTCTATTGTGTTCTTACTAATTTGTATGACCCAGTATTTTTAAATTTTGCTGGGAGAAATCTGTTTTGTTGTTTGTTTGTTTGTTTTGCATATTATCATTGCATTTGTATGGTATCCTAGTGGTTCTCAACCTTCCTTATGCTGTGGCCATTTAATACAGTTCTTCATGTTATGGTGAACCCCAACCACAAAATTATTTTCATTGCTACTTCATAACTGATTTAGCTATTGTTATGAATTGTAATGTAAATTTATCCGGAGACGGAGGTTTGCTAAAGGGTTCATAACTCATATCCTAAGCCTCTCAGGAGAAAATCCCTGTAATAATCGGGCCCAAACCTCTATGTTGATATCACTGTATCTAGGGTCCAGAGTATACCTTTCCTTCAAGAGTAGTCAAGACTACTCTTATCTCTTTCTGTTTGTTTCTGTAAACTTATCTTTTCAGTATTTAACTATTAAAACAGCTTCTAAAGTAGGTAGTTCTATCTAGTCAGTACTGTACACCACAACCAGATAAATACAGTAAATTATGAGTCAGACTTTTTGTTTTGTTTTGGTTTGATTTGGTTTTTCAAGAAAGGTTTCTCTGTGTAGCTCCGGCTGTCCTGGAACTCACTCTGTAGACCAGTCTGGCCTAGAACTCACAAAGATCCCCTTGCTTCTACCTCCCTAGTGATGAGTCAGATTTTTACCATGAAGCTCTCTCTGCCTCAGTCTTGAAATATTTTCATATCTCCTCATGGACCCCTGTCTCTTATCTGCTTTTTGTTCTGTATAGGACATGCTGCCTGTGTTTATTTCTATAAACTTATCTTTTCAGTATTTAACTTGCACCTCATAGACAACTTATTTATATTTCAATTTGTTCTTTTTTTCTTTTTTTGAGACAGGGTTTCTCTGTGTAGCTCTGGCTGTCCTGGAACTTACTTTGTAGACCAGAATGGCCTCAGACTCAGAGATATACCTGTCACTGCCTCCCAAGCACTAAAGGTATACCACCACCACCAGGCTGACAATTGATCATGAGAACTGCCAATTCTTTACTGTGTCGAAAGTCTTCACTTTGGGGTTTCGTGGGATAGTCACCTTCATTTTGTATTTTCCTTACAGAATGCTTTGTAAACATTTTATTCTTCCAGTTTCTCTTCCCATCCAAATATTTTATAAATTTGTTATAACAGAATCTTTAATACCACTTTTGGATATATATCCAAAGGATGTTCAATTGTGTCACAAGGACATGTGCTCAACTATGTTCATAGCAGCGTTGTTTGTCATAGCCAGAACCTGGAAACAACCTAAATGCCCCTCGACCAAAGAATGGATAAGGAAAATGTGGTACACTTACACAATGGAATACTACACAACAGAAAAAAATAATGACAGCTTAAATTTTGCAGGCAAATGGATGGTGCTAGAAAACATTGAGTGAGGTAACCCAGACACAGAAAGACAATTATCACATGTACTCACTCATAGGTGGTTTTTAAACATAAAGCAAGGAGCACCAGCCTACAAATCACAATCTCAAAGAACCTAGACAACAATGAGGACTCTAAGAGAGACATACATGGATCTTATCTACATGGGAAGTAGAAAAAGACAAGGTCTCCTGAGTAAATTGGGAGCATGGGGACCTTGAGGGAGGGATAAAGGGGGGAGAGGAGCAGAGAAAAATGTAGAACTCAATAAAAAATAAAAAAAGACCAAGAGGCAGAAAAAAAAGATTCTTATAAAAAGCTTTATTTTGTTTTTTTTTTAATTTATTTATTTATTGAGGATTTCTGCCTCCTCCCCGCCACCACCTCCCATTTCCCTCCCCCTCCCCCGATTAAGTCCCTCTCCCTCATCAG
>NC_022029.1:15555630-15568361 GCF_000317375.1 Microtus ochrogaster
CATCCAAACCGCCCAGGCCCCCCCAAAGCCAGCACGTGCAGTAGGATCAAAAACCCATTGTGCACTGTGAATGCAGGTGTCCATCTGCTCCAGTAGAGGGTGGCATAAATCTACTAGATCTGGAGTTACAGACAGCTGTGAGATGCCAGGTGAGGGTGTTGGGAACCAAATCAGATCCAGAGCAAGAGCAGTAACTCTCATAGTATCTGAATCATATCTCTAGCCCCCAGATTATTGATTGTTTATTTTAATGCATAGATTTCCAAACATCTTTATTTAGAGTTCTATTATGCCAAATAATTCCAGGTATCACATTGACATTCCTAACTTTCTCATCTGTAAACTTCACTTAATTCCAGAGTGTCTCCATTGTCCAGCATGCAGGAGGCATCCAGCAAATGAATCTTAGTCATTAGCAAAGCCAATTTCTCATGCCTGGAAACATGCCTTGTCACCTGATCATAAGCCATCAAGTAACTAGACACTTAATGGAGGGGGTCCAACTCTCTAGGTTGGAAAGTAGAAGGGTGTAAGCCTTCCCACTGTTCTCTATACAAAGAAGCATAAAGTGTGAAAAGATAACCTCAATATCTAATTGTATATGTCTCATTTCTTTCAGTGCCCTATATGTTTCTGTAAATGAACTAATGGGAGCTTTTCAGTTAGAATTGCCAGTAGACAGTCAATGCTAGATGGTAGTTATACTAGAAACCATGCTGACTATAATTGTTTACAATACCTTTCTTGCTGAAAAAAAGATTATCATTTGTTTATCTTTACATTATGTAGGTCACATTATCCATTTAATTAAAGATTGTTCATAATTACCACATGGCATTTACATAGTGCTCATTACTTATTTAACCTTTACGTTCAATAATATACACACAACTTCAACCTCCCTCTCTATTGTCCCCTAAAGGAAAACTGTCCAAATATGTGGCTCATATGGGGGTGGTTGTCATTTTCACTTAGAATAATCTTAATCTTCTCTGGTCTTCTAACAGTTTTTTTTTTTCCTGTGGGCATAAAAAAAAAGACACATTGCTAGAAACCATTCTTGCTCTTTGTCAGTTCTTAGTGACCATATCTGACTTAGTAAAGGATTTACATTTAACTTACTGGATTTTTACTTAGTTGCTTTGAGTTTTGGTTTCCCATCCTAATAATAACTACACTGTTTTAGTAGTGCAGATTTTTTATTTTTACCAGTTTGCACTTTTACTTGTGATGTCATCTCTCCTCACTGGCAAGTAAGAACATATCAAAGATAGAAAGTTATGGTAAACAATCACCCCAAAACTTTAAGAGGTATTTCACATGTGTGTTCATAAATGAGTGTATAATGGGGATCATCATAGAACCAAAGTGACTCTCAAGGTACTCAAGTTAATTGATAAACATTTTCTTATATGTCTATATGTGAGCATCTGTCTAAAAAGTACATAGTGAAAGATCCATTTACAATAAAATTAAATATATATTCTCCTATAGCTATTTTTATAATAAAACTTCTAGGGAGGGAAGCTCTCGTGAACGGAAAAAAGATTGAATTGTGGTTATACTGAGGACTTTACACAGGAGATAAATGGATGGTGGGTTACACGAAAGCAAGTGTGCCTGCTCTGCTTGCTACAGTGTGGGGGAGATATCAGTGTCTTATGAGGAGATGACCTCAAACAGCAAGGTGCATCTGTTTCCCTGTGTAGGTTTTCATAATAGTATGCTGGAAAAAGAGAGAAGACATGCTTTATTGTAAGGGAAATCAACTGCTAGTATCTGGGCTAAAAAGAACTGAAAATGACAGGCCAGCTTTAAGGGACCTTTTGTTTGAGTATATATTTTTCACCTAGAAATGGACACAATTACTGAAAGTTAGAAAAAAAAACAGGCTTTATGCAATGAAATGAGATAATTTCCCAGCCAAAACAAGTGGGCTTACATTGAAAAGAAGGCCATTAAAATATACCTTAGCAGTAAGTTAATGGGGGAGAAATTCAATTTGAAAATGAGAGAACATTTTCAGATAGAAAGGGCACATGGTGGAACAGTATGCTTAATGAGGTACAGTAGATGTATTCCAGTTTAATCTAGATCATTTTAGATAATTACAGAAAAAGCTAGGCTCTGATTTCCATCTTTTTTCCCCCCGCTTGATGCCAAGTGTTTGTCTGGACCACAAAAAAAGAAAACATATACAGAAGATGCACTATGATCCTATTACTTGTTATTTTTGTATAAAGCCTATGGGTATAATATTAACATCTCAGAGAAGTTTTTCCACTAGATATATGTCAGTCAATGAAAGAATAACATTGTTGTCTAATAATACCTTGAACAAATGATGCTTATGCCTCTCCACAAATGATAAAAGTAGTGTGGCTGGTTCCTAAAATATATACATAATAAAAGAGTTTAAATTGAGTTACCCTATAAGAAGGAAGACAATGCCATAGGGTATCAATAAAAACCAGGGTGCTTGATATAGGTTATCTATTTGTGAGTTGGTCAGTGGGATTCCACAGATCCCCTGCACATGGCAGGCTAGTGGTTCCTCTGTCACCTTCCAGAACTTGATGATAAGAACCTATTGCTAAAGATTCTACATATTTGTGTCATGAGAATACATCTATAAAAGTGGTACCACCATGTAAACTTAATTTCTGTTGTCTAGATTGTATAGTGCTGGAAGAGTCCATGCATGTTACAAAGCAAAAAAGTAATTAATATCTTTACCCAGCTGTGATCTCTATGACCTATGCTCATGACTGGAATTAATGCAATGCCTACTGGAATAATAGTAATATGTGTGTTATAAGAGTGATTAACTACTTTCTGATCTTGTTTAAGGCTCACTCCACAATATAGCACTCACAAGTAGCACTGTTAACTGGGGCAAGAACTCATTATGTTTAGATCATAGACCCTAGGGGATAACTTCTTACTATGGTTCTTCTAAATGACCATTATACCCATAATGCTCCATAAGTACTTATCATCACCCCACTCATTTAATACATTTCTCAACCCTTATCAGAGAAGCTTATTTTTATAGTAGTTGATAATTAATAAAGACTCATGACTGGTAAACAATTGTAGACAAAGAGGCTTGAATTGCTAGCCTTAAATAGTATGTGTATGTCATAACTCCTCTCCACAATGCTCAAGGACCATCCTAGAATGCGTGGCATAAAGATTGGAATATTAAGAGTATTGGATGATTAATTAAGACAATGCTCTCCAGACACAGTAGAACTATTGCACATACACTTACAACGCTGGTGACTGTGAACACAAATCCTGCACAAGATAGCCAAAATCCTAGTATGAACTGGAAAGAGGCTTGCCAAGCTCTATTTGTAGCTCAGGAACTATTGACCACTGTGGCTTCTGGAAAAGGAAAGCTTGGTTTCCTTAAGGAATGCAGATCCACTCTGTGACTCTAAACTCATGTTCTTAGTAGTATTACCAAAGGTAATCAGTAGGGTTACAAAAAATACAGCCTATGCATGAGGATGGGAAAATTGTGTATGGATTTGGAGGTGACTTGGAAGGGAGGGAATGTGGGTTGGGTTTGATCAAAATGCATAATATGTATATGTGTGATTCCCACAGTAAAATGTTAAAGCTAGTCTATCATGTACCTTCAGTGTGATGAGCTGCTTGCTAGTCTAGCATCTCCATATTATAGTCATCATGTGCTTGTGGTAATCTTACTGTCTGTTGTATAAAGAAACTTAGTAACATCTACTGAAATTTCAGACACTGCAACACACTTGATAATTCTAATAAAGAAAGATTCTAGTCATTTCGGTTTGCATGAGCGATATATCAAGTAAACCGTGTCTATATGCTTCATGTCATTCTTGTTCCTCATACACTTTATTGACTAATAATGACAGCCAAGTTCACCCTTGTCTTTTCCTCTCTATTCACTACCATGGAAAGCTTCAGGAGCAACAGCAATCTGACATCATCTATAACATGTAAAACAAAAAATGTTCCATCTGTTAATGAATCATCAAAATTTGCTAATGAATCCACTCAGGAAGAAGGCCCTGTTTTGTATCAAGCTAATGAAGAAGCAGGATGGGACGGCTTCAAGTCCTCTCACTGTATTCGGGTTTTATTCCTTAAAATTATTCTAAGTATGATTCCAGAGAATTTTCTCTGATCTAGGGAGCTTGGAGACATGATTTTCTTTGAATAAAAATAAAACTGAGAATGACTAAAATCTTTCTAATACAGAACAGTTATGGAGGCTCAGCTTTGTGGTCTGTACATCTATAGATCTAGTATTAAGTTTCTTTTAATAACGGATTTGTATTATTTGAACAAGTACAATAAGAACGGTAATAGAATGCTAGTATGAAATGGTCAAATTAGTTCTGGATTTTTAAGAAAAACTGATAATTAAAAGTAAAGTCACAAACAGTAACTATTCTGTTAGGTGTACATTAAGAAAACATCATAAACAAGAAGCCTAATGCAATATATGGGATGTGTTCTACGAACTAGGAAAAAGGCAGACTGATCTCAATAAGTCAGTCCAGATAAGGACTAGATTTAGAAAGGAGTTAATAGCATGACTCAAAACAGGACTGCCTCACTTGTGAGAATCAGTAAAACTTTGTTTTGACAGGATCAGAAATGAAAGGTAATGTACATATATTTTCCTATGGAGGATACTGACAGAATTGGTATCTGTAATAAAGAAAATAGCAAAAGGCCACCCACCAGAGAAGATGAAGCTGAGCTGTTTCTCCAACACTCTGAACAATAAACATTTACACATCAAGAGAGATTCGTAGGGATATTTGTGAGGGCAACACCCAAGTCAGTACCAGAGACAGAATGAGGTTGATAGATGTTTAGGGACATCAGGAAATTGAAGATACCCAAATATGACGGAATGAGGTCAACTAATATTTGGAGAGCAAATAACTAGAGTTGTCCAAATTAGGAATCAATATATTTTGTCAGTAGGTTGTTCTGTCATTGCTGTAACCCCTCCACTGTCAGGAAAAAAAAAAAGCTGCGTTAGTAGAAACGTTTGAAATACAAAGAGAAGGAAAACTTGATAATAGAAAAATCAGGGGCTTGTATGAACTAAAGAACATCAAGGCCAGTGACAAGATGGCCCATTAATTCTCACTGCCGTGCTCTGCTGGTGGCAAATACGGCAGGAGGGCACCGTAGAGACTTCCCTGCCCATAACAAAAAAAGCCACAGGTGAGAATTTGTGACATCAGTGGACTTTCACCTCTCCTCAGGGAGAAAGAACGTGGAGCAAGATTTTCTTCCTTGTATTTTTCTATCCTTTGTCCCCTCTCCTCTGTCCTTTCTGGCTGTTCTTTCTCTTACTTGCTGTTTTGCATTCTTTTCTCTCTTCCATTCACTGATCCCCTCTTTGTCTTCTTTTTCAAAAGAAAATAGAAATGAGCGGCGTTACTTTATTTTCAGGAAGAAATACAATAAAGAATGGTGACAGTGAATCTGATTTAACATTTTCTTTTTTTAAGATTGACTTGAAAATTGCATATTTTCACTTAATGTCTTAAGTTTTCTACATAATTTTATCCTGGAAAATATGATAATGGAAAATGATTTATATTCAAATTGCGCCATACTTTTATTGGCATTTACATCAATCTTGACATTGTCATTTGAACCTATTATAGAATCTTGATAGGATGTTTTGGACAAAATGACTTATAAACATTTGAGATGAGAAATAAGATTTCTAGCCTTAGATACTATATGGATCTAGAGTAGACGTGATTAATGTACTAAATAAAATTATACACACACACACACACACACACACTAAATAAAAGTAATACAAATACTGTTTAATGTTTTTGGTAAAATGTGTATCATGAAGTGTTATTTTTAGAAGGGAACTAACAGGAAACTGTTTTATTACTTGTAAAGTGATCCCTTGAGAACAGAGCAGGAAGGTAAATTTTCTATGCATTATCCTAGATCTCTCAATTGCTGAAACCAATGAATTAATGGATGCAAAATGTGAGATATTTTGGCATGGTGACTTCCTCTCGATTTTTTTTCTTACATTAATTGAAGCCTTGGCGTTGCAGCAAATATAAGCAAATATATCTTTTCTTTACTAATTCAAATAGAAACAGTACACCGAGGCTAGAGAGATGCCTTAGTGAAGGTCTTGCCTTACAAGAGGGGCACCGGAGTTTGCATCCTCAGAACCCGTGTGAATCTGAGCACACAAGTGCTCACATGTCATCTGCTCAATAAAATCAATTAAAAAAATAAACTCAATTTTAAAAAATGCCAGGTGAAGGAAAGAGAAGGCACTCAAAAATCTGGAGAAATGATATAATAACTGATGAATATAATATCCAATTCAAAATGCTGAATGCAAATGTAAGCATATTAAATATGTAGATAATTTTAAGTATCTACCTAGGATGAAATTCAAACATCTCAGACGCACCGTTCATGATTGAAGAGTTTCTCTATATTAAATAGACTTACAAACAGTGTTTGGAGTCGGGTGGTGCTGGTGCATGCCTTTGATCCCAGCACTCGGGAGGCAGAGGCAGGAGGATCGCTGTGAGTTCGAGGCCAACCTGGTCTACAAGAGCGAGTTCCAGGTAAGGCAACAAAGAGACACGGCGAAACCCTGCCTCGAAAAACAAAACAAAACCAAAAAGCAATGTTTGGGCTCCCTTTTCCTGCACTAATGAGAATCAGGCTGTTCACAGAGCTTACTCTTGAAGCCACTCTACCCCCAGTCATTAAATAGCAATAACCTAGAGAGGCATGGGGGTCTCATTAACACATCAAGGCCAGCTTTCTGCCAAGACACCCATGGACTGTGCTGGCAAACGTTGTCTAAATGAAGAAGAAGTGAACTGGTCACATGAATTATGTTTCTAGGGTCATCAAAATAAAATTAGTCATGTTGATAGATTTATTACAAAACTCATAAGTAAACAAAAGTTCTGTAAACATTTGATTTTATTTAAAGCAAAATAACTTAAAATGGTACCCTAGCCAGCCTGCTAAGCCATCTGATTGGTTCCCAAAGTTGGAAATGTAATAGTGCAAAAATCTATTTCATTGAAATCAACAAAGCATGCATTTTATAGATATTTTCCAACTCTGCAATAATATATAATCTTGTCTTTAATAGATGAGTAAAATTGTAGGCAAATATATTTTATAAATAAATTGTTAAAATCTTACATTGAAGCCAAAAACTTGAAACATCTTATTCTACAATTAATCAATTTACTAGTTTTCTTTAGTAATTTAATAAAAAAAAACTGACAGCGAAAGATTAACTTGCAATTTTTTTATCTCTAAGTTGTTCCTGAGTTTATAATTAATGAGCCTAAAGAAACAAACCTGTTTTGTTTTGCAGTAGCAGTTGAGGTGTGAGCTATTAAACGTGAACAATCAATCATTTAATTTATCATCTTTCTCACATTATGTTCCATAGATCACCAATGTGAGATCCTTTCATTCAGGCCTTAACAAATATTTATTGAATGATGCAGAGAATGAATCTGAGTATTTAGAGGGGATATGCGTCAATGTCAAAACTCCCTCAGCCATGTCCAATTGCCCTGAGTCCTCAACAATACTCAATTCATTTCTCTTAAAGACATCCATTTCAAGAAAACCAGAACTTTATGCTGCTCAACACACTCGATGGCTGGGTGTGTTATCTTTCCCGTTCCCATTTTGTTATTAACAGTTGATTCATCTCTATGCATACAATTCACAGATTAATAAGTGAAAAGGCTTCCATTAATAATTAATGACATTTTCTTTATTTGCCAAAGACTGAAACTCAATGAGCTAAGAACTTTTCCTAATCTTTTTAAACACTATAGAGCATAATTCTCTGAGTTCCATTACCTTGTATTCCTATGATATTTTAAAGCTACATGCATCTTGTCAAAATATTTTGAATAGGCTAATCAAATTCATCCAAATTTCATTAAGTCTCCACTTAAAAAAAAAGCTGGGTAGGATACAGAAATGGAACATGTCATTTTTTCTTCTCCTCAGGAATTTCATCAAGGAGCATGTGCTGGTTTACTGCTTGTGTTCACTAATGTGTATGTTCAGCCAGTGATTCTGTCGTTCTCACTTTCGGCCAGCATCACTCTTGGACCTGAAGAAGGAGGGCCGTGAAAGTTAACACAGGTGTTCTTGTTATTGTTTTATTGTCCTTGCACTGAACCACAAAACAACAACAAAAAAAATTCAAAGGACAGATGCAAAGTTTAACAATAAATAGCTATTTTAGTTTGAAACATGAGGGTATTTTTTTTTAATATAATGTATCTGAAGCCGGGCGGTGGTGGCACACGCCTTTAATCCCAGCACTCGGGAGGCAAAGGCAGGCGGATCTCTGTGAGTTCATGACCAGCCTGGTCTACAGAGCTAGTTCCAGGACAGGCTCCAAAGCCACAGAGGAACTTGTATCGGAAAACCAAAAAAAAAAAAAAAAAAATGTATCTGGAAATAAATTTCTTTGTACAGTCATAATATTTGCATGTTATGATTGCACAGCTAAATGATGAATCAGTGTCAGTTTAAATCAATAATAAAATAATTTAGCTTTTCAAGTTTATATCTTGGACTAAGAAGAGCTCTGGAAGTTTCTGTTCCCAAAATGACCATTTTATTTTTTGATTCACCAGGCATTATCAGAACCTCATAAATGATTTTCAGATGCAAGGGAAAATACTGGTTTGTGATTTTAAAAGTCTCCGTGTAGCAAACTTCCAAAAACCACATGCAGATGACAAGTTTTAGTGCTCATCGGCTCTTAGGAAGATTCCCTTGCCCGTCCATTCTGTCACTCTTCTGGAGAAGTTTCTTATGTGATTTTCTCTCCCTTCAAAAACTTCTTTAAGCTTCCGTGAGCAAGAGATGGTTTTCTTTCCTGTCTTTCTGAAGAAAAGCTGACATGAATATAAACGACACTTCCCAAGCATCTGTCACCTCTACAGGGGCAGCTGTGAGCCTCATTTTCTTCCACTGTCATAAATGAATGGCTTCTGTTTCTAGCTATGGTCTATCAACTTGCTCATGAGATCTCACCCTCATGTGCCTGTTACAGCATATTACACCAATAACATTGATTTTAATCATTGATTTTATCTTTTAAATAAGTGCATAGACCCTGTTCTCTCTACCGTGTTTCCCTCTGGCCATTTGCCCTTTTCTTTTCCCACAGAGCAATCTGCTCAAGAACTTTGCCTACATTTGATAATGATTTCTTTCTCTCTGTCTGGGTTAAACTGACTTGAGTGGAATTTCATTTCCAATCTCCTAAAAGTGCATCCTTGCGCAAGCAAGAATTCTTTCGTAGGTGTGCTATATTCACCAATAGCAACTGCATCCATATGTTTGTAGAGACTCAACCAGGGGATCATCTTTACACTCCATTCTTTGCCACATGGTCTGCCCTACAGCAAATTGGTTTTCCTTCCTCTCACATTGTACTCACAGGTTAGCTACCTTCAGTATACCCACACTGCCCAGCCTGCATCAAGCTAATATCCCCATTTAATTTACCTTGTAAAATGATTTTCCACTGTAAGGTATTTCCACTAGCAATAAGTTTTCAGGTTCTCTGTGAGTTAGTATCCTCAGTCTTTTATGATAGACATGCCATGATATTTTATTATTATTTACTCAATATTACGTTGATTAATAATAAAATTTCACCTATTTGGGTGTTTTATATCTGCATAATTTATTTAAGGGAACACTTGTTTAACCTTGCTTGCATTTCAATGTTTTATATTTTCTAACTTATTTACCAACTTTTTTTTTTCAATATAGGGGTTTCCTATAACTTTAGGGCCTGCTTTGGAACTCACTTTATAGACCAGGCTGGTCTCGAACTCAGAGATCTGCCTGTCTCCACCTCCCAAGTACTGGGATTAAAGGCATGCATCACCACTGCCTATGGACAATTTTATAAATTCAAGTTATAAAATTTGTTGTTTACATGAGTGGATTAAGTTTTTATTATGACAGTAGTGGTCGGCTTTCCCTTTGGTAGTCAAATTTACAGCAGTAATTGCATCTACCTTGTTTCTTACGAGTTTCTGTTATTTAACCATCAGTCCTCACATGCTCAGAACAAGTGCCTTACAGACCGCATAACCCTTCCATTTCTGCAAAGAACTTTTTTTCCCCACCAGAATATCAGGTTATGAAGATGAGTGCAGCCTGGCTCTCTCATATTCTATTGGCTATATCAGGAATGTCATACCTTCCAATATGCATATTTATTCTGTTCTGGTGTTTAGATATGCTCAACAAGACCTGTGAAGATAGAGTTCACTCTAATCCCTGGTAACTTAGGAAGGAGTAAAACAAATATAAAGAGCATTACTTGCTAAAGATCAAAAGGAATAAAATTTTTTAAAGGCTGAAATTTGATCCTAGACAAACCGACTCCAAATGCCAGATGGCTCTGGCCTACATTTCACAGCCTTCTGTGAGTACCATTCATTGGTATAGTTTTTCAATACACTATTAGAAATAACATAAATGCCACAGGATAGAGAAAAAAATATATTCAACTACCTTTCTATAGTGGGAAAACCACCAAGAGAAGAAGTCACTGGGAAAAAGTGCTGCAATTTTTAGATACTGACAAAGTCACATGAGACCTCATGATCCCGAAGATGTCAGCAAAACATCCTGAAAATCGAGAGAGAGCTGTAAACTTGGTTTGCATTCCACTACACACAGCCTAGCATGGCTTTATTTTATTGCTTTTATTTTTGCTAGAGGTATTTAAACCTAAAATGAAAAAAAAAAAGTGATGATGACAGATGACCAATACTCAGGGGACTGTATCTACCCTTGGGGCTTATATCAAATGTGGTGGTTGTAGAGGGAGATCCTATTCATCCTTTGTGTGCCATGAATGTAGAATCCTTGGAGCTGTAACTACAGGAGATTCAGTATCAGAACCAGGCTTTGCTATGTCTTTGTCAGTAAGTTCTTAAGAAAACAAACACAAGTGAAAATACATCCACTGTGTTTCAGAGGCAGTTGATGTAGGTGGCACTGGGCTGTGGTGCTCACTGCTGGGGTCTGTTGTGCCTTCCAAGAGTCCAAATCATTCATTCCTCAAAAGAAATGTCAAGCTGCTCCTGCTGTCAGGAGAGCAGATGCTCTGCTGACGTCTTTGAGGAAGTGACTAGAAAATGGATGCCAAACACAGACTAGAATTCTTTCTCTTATTCCAAAATTCCACGTTTGCTCTGTCCTGGTGTGAGGTTATCAGCCTCAAACATTAGTGGGAATAATGTCTCCTGTTGGGAGCAGTGCAAACATATGACATAGAGTGTCTCAGTTTCTTCTCCTGATGCTATGATGGAGGATGCTGACAAAATCCACTCATGGGAGAAAAGGTTGATTTTAATTCAAACTTCAAAGGTACAGCAGATCATGGAAGGAAGGCAAAGCTACAGGAGGCGTAAACAGCAGTCACATTACATCCATAGCCAGTCCATCAAAAAGCAAGGCATGCTTGGGCTCGGCTACCTTTCCACTATATATACAGTCCAAGATCTAAACCTAGAGCATGTTAGTGCCTACTTATAGTGTAGCTCTTTACATATCAGTCATCCTAATCAACATGATACCTTACAAGCATCTCTGGAAGTGAAATAATCTCATAGGTATATCTGGGACCTGTCTCCTAGGGAACTCTAGAACCAGTGGACATGACAAGGAACCCTACCCATCGTGTTGGGGCTCCAGAAAACTTTTTGTCTCTTTTGTGCTGTTCTTCCGATCCTAGCAGAAGTACTGATTGCTGTCCACTTTATTGATTGAAACAGAGCCCATCTAGCTTGCTAACATAGCCTTGGTTCCATATTGGCTTCCTGAGTACTGGGATTACAGGAGACTATCATACCTGCATGCCTCTTACTTCACTTCTGAGGATCTGAACTCTGGTCTTTTCATGCTTACACAATAAGCATTTTATCCACTGAACCTCCTGCCCGTTTCTCTTTCTGCACTTTAAGGTTGACATCACACTTTATTGTATTATCTCAGTTTGATTATTCTGTGATTTTTATTATTTATTTTCTATCATAATAAAGGCTCTCTATAAAATATAAATCTTAAAAAAGAACAAAGCAGAAAAAATAAGACATTAGTATGTGTAGGCAGAAAGAAGATGCAGTGATGGCTAATGTGCTTAGCTTGTCAGGACTGAGAATCATGTAGGAAACACAAATCTGGGAACATTTGTTTGCACACACAAACATAAATGCTAGGTGCATGTTGATCATACATTTATACATTCATGGAGAAATTAAATGTAGAAAGGGTAACCTGTTCTAAAAGCAACACATGTCTAATAAGTTCTAAGTAGAAGCCTGGCCTAAGACACAGATCTTTTCAACAAATCAAGGACTGGAAATATTGGTGAGAGTTTCTGGTAGTGCAAACCTTTAGTCCCAGCACTCAGTAGAGAGATGCAAGTGAATTGCATTGATTTGAGGTCAGCCTGGTACATATAGTGAGTTCTGGGACAATCAGAGCTATGTAATAGATAGATTGACACAGTCTCAAAAAAAGAATTAGCCGGGCGGTGGTGGCACACACTTTTAATTCCAGCACTCGGGAGGCAGAGGCAGGCAGATCTATGTGAGTTCGAGGCCAGCCTGGTCTACAAGAGCTCGTTCCAGGACAGGAAC
>NC_022029.1:15571510-15578322 GCF_000317375.1 Microtus ochrogaster
ATATATATAACATTTTCTCAATTGATTCTTTTTTAAGAGATCAGAGTTTATCAAGCAAGAGAAAGGAATATCCATATTTTTTGAAGTTTGTCTTAGATGTAAAGTATGAGATATTAGGAGGCTGAAAGAGAAACATGCTGCTTCAATACTAGTCTCATAATCTATGTAAACATAGATGATAAACTCAAGTTCATTCATCAATTGGGGAAGCACTAAAAAATGATGATGGTGATTTATGAGCCAATAAAAAATATGAAATACTACAACTAGGATCAAATAAGGGGGAAAGACGAATATAAAATAAAGAAAAAGATGGAACAAGGAACAAAAACTGTGGATCTAGTAATTACCTTCAACAGTAATCATAATTATAAAAAACATTCCAAAAAAAGGGAAAAACTATTAAAGTATGTAAGGAATGGGAACACAACTCTAAGTTATTTTCATGTAAATTCATATGTCTTCAATGTTAAAAAATGAAAAATAGACACACCATGGAAACAGTAGTCATAAGAAAGAAACTGCTGTGTACAATAATATTGGATAAAGCAAACTTTATGACAAGGAAGATTTCCATAAATGTGGTATTATCTGAGAACAATGAAGTGCCAAATTCTCAGGATTGCAGAATGCAATATGTGAAGACTATATGAACAAAGCAAAAGCTGAAGGAGATAAGCAAATACAGAGTCATGTCTGAACATTTGCACTTTCAACTTTTCACTGGTTTGAAAAGTGAGAAAATCTGAATTGCATGGACTTATAATAGTCCCGGCAAAACACTACTTCACATACAGCAATGTATGTAAATGGCTGACACATTATTTTCACTTTATAAAGAACATTGCTAAGATTAATTCATACTAGGCCATAAAATATGCCTTTGAATATTTAAGAATCAATGTTTTTACAACTTCTCTGCTGTAAGTGAATGAACTTTAAAAAAAAAAGTCCCAAGATTTTTCAAACATTGTAAAACTAAAGAAAACATTATTAAATGGTTCCTAGATCAAAGGGTGTATTTTAAGAGGGATTGTAAAATAGATTATATTGGACATAGTAAAATCATACCCAAACATGATTTTCATAAAAATTACAGGGGATATTTTTAGACATTCTGTAAGGCTAAGAAAAAAACCACAACTACAAGGAATTGAAGCATTGAAAGTTATCACATGATCATGGATGTGAAGACTGATTCGATGTTGCTCAGTCATACATCATACACTCTGCTCAAAGTGAACTACAGATTCAATGGAAAGCCAAGGATATTCTTCATAAAACTGAAACAAAATGTCCTTAAATTTGCATAGAACTACACAACACACACATGCTCACACACACTCTCAGACATATACATGCACACACAAGCCCCAAATGCCAAAGCAAAATTGAGGATAAAACATAGCATAAGAGACCAAAGCATAATTAACTGTGCTACCTATGTGAAATCATACTATAGAACCCTTATAATCCAAACAGCATAATACTGACATTAAAATCTATATGAAAGAGAATATAAAGCCTAAAATTCAAACAGTGGATTCATAGCCAGCAATTTTTCCACTGAGTTTTAACACAGTTGTTAAAAACAGCCTTCTGTTAAAGGTGCTGAAGAAATTTGATAGAGACAAACATGATAGGAACCAGTCGCCTATTTTTGCCAATTCAAAAAACTCTAATGGATTTAAAAATTAAGTAAAATCCCAGGTACAGGAATTAATATAGAAAAACTTGTAGCATTGGGAAACTGAAACAAGCAAATTTTTTAGAGGACCCCTAAAAATAAAGTAGAGAAAAGCAAAAACAGACAGATGGGATTATGCTAAACCAAAAAAAAAAAAAAAATCTTCAAGGGAAGGAAAAATCACCATCTTAAGGAGGCAGCCAACAGATTGGAAAGAAAATATTTGCCAACCAAACATCTAAGAAGGATTTGATATAGGAAATGTCTGGAATTCAAAAAATTCAGTAGTATCAATAACTTCAAAAAGTGTATTGGAAAATGGTCAAAGGTCCAACTTGATATTTTTCTGATGATATGTACATTGTGAGAAGGTATATAAAGAATGCTCAAGTCACTAAGTATCATGGAAAGGCAACAAATCCACAATGAACAATGACAGATCTTGACAAGGATAAAGAAAAAGGCAGTCTCTGTCACTGCTGGTTACTCTGCAGATCCATACAGCCATTATGGAAACCACTGAGAGTGATCCTAAACAAAAAGGAACAAAACCACCACCACCAACAACAATAACAAAAAAAAACCTACCATAAAATCAAACAGTCTTGAAATCAGATTGAAGATAAAGTTTTCCAACCAATGATGTAGAATTTACAAGTAATCGACATAAGTAAGAAAACCTAATTGATCAATACCATCAATACTCGAACCACTAACCAGAGTCAATTTAAGAACAATTATAGAGATACTAAAATAAGTTTTTGGCAATCAAATTTCGAGAATGGAAGAAAAAAAGAAGACTGTATCCATGACATTGGCAAGAGGAAAAATTTCTTATAGGAGGGAGTAGAGCATACTAGCCAGAAAAATTATGGTATTATGAATTCATTGAAAGAACAACAAAACACTAAACTAAAGTCAATCCATAAGTAGGGAAGTCAGAAAGTGACAGAAATTATCCACACATCTCTTGACAATGGTTTGTTCCAAATAAACAAATAATTACCACACAAGCAGCAATATGACAACCTATAAAATTTTAGAAAAGGCTTAAACAACCATTTTACAAAGGAAACCTTTTTCATATGGCTTATGCACAAAAATTTCCTCAATACCTTGAGTTATCAGAAATGTGAAAGTCAAAAAACAATGAAATCTCATTCTGTATTGAATTTAAAAAATTTGCTACACATTTTACCAAGAGTTCAGAGCTATAGAAACTTGCATATACCCCGCAGGAGAATTTGTAGAACCTCCTACCCATCAGGCCCATTCAAAAACCATACTCCAATAAAAAAAAGTGCAGATATACCAGAGGGTGTGTCTATCATAGGTGAATTGATAAATAATTGCAATTCCCAGCAATAGAATTCTATTACACAATAATATGAAAAAGCTAATGTTTTATGCAAAAGCACAAAGTAAATCTCAGAAGCCCTCCACTGGATGAAAGAAGGCAAACAGAACAGAGATACAGGCTGTATAATTTCTTTCACTTACATAAAATTTCAAAGCCAGCAAAACTAGTATGTGATAAATAAAATCTCAACAGTGCTTTATCGGATTAACCAGTAATAGTACTTGGCTCTCCTTAGGAGATTAGAATATACAGATTTGACAAGAAATGAGTTATAGATTGTACATAGTTCTCCAAACCAAGAAATAAATACTTCTGAGATACATTTTCTTGATTGAATATAAATAATTTCTCATTTTTAGAATAGAAATATTTAACTCAAAAACATTGTGAAAAATGATAGGAGTCAATACATGTAAATGCCAGTAATGGGGTCTTAGCTTTTTATCCTGTTGCTGTGATAAAGGACTCTGGTGGTCAACATAAACAAATCAGGAAAGAGGGAATATTTCAGTTCACATTTCAAAGGTACAGTCCTTCACGGCAGGGAAGCAAGGCAGCATGATCAGAAAACCACTACTCCTATCCCATCCTTGATAGACATCAAAGAGGCCTGAATGTCTGTTATTGCTGGGCTCTCTTTCTTCAAGTGTACAGCTCAGGAGCCCAACCAGGGAATGAATAATCCCACACACAGTGGGTAGATTTTCCCACCTCAATAAAAATTATCAAATCTAGATAATCCCTCTTCTTACCTCCCCTTCTACCCTCTCCCATGTTCCCCTTCCTCCCAATTTACTCAAGGGATCTTGTTTTTTTCTATTTCCTATGTAGATTAGATCCATGTATGTCTCTCTTAGGGTCCTCATTGTTGTCTAGGTTCTCTGATATTGTGAATTGTAGGCTGATTTTTCATTGCTTTATGTTAGGCTCCAAAGCCACAGAGAAACCCTGTCTCGAAAAACCAAAAAAAGAAATCATTTATGAGTGAGTACATATGACATTTGTCTTTCTGGGTCTGGGCTACCTCACCCAATATGTTGTTTTCAAGATCCATCCTTTTGCCCACAAATTTCAAAATGTCATTATTTTCCTTTTCTGTAGTACTCCAATTTGTAAATGTTTCATATTTTCTTCATTCATTCTCCTGTTAAGGGACATTTAGTTTGTTTCCACGTTCTGGCTATGACAAACTATGCTGTTATGAATATACTTGAGCACAAGTTCTTGTAGTATGATTGAGCATCTTTTGGGTAGATACCCAAATGTGGTGTTGTTGGATCTTGAGGTAGGTTGTTTCCTAATTTTCTGAGAAATTGCCGTGCTAATATCTAAAAAGGCTGTACCAGTTTGCACTCCCACCAGCAATGGAGGAGTGTTCCCTTTGCCCCACAACCTTTCCAGCATAAGTTGTCATAAGTGTTTTTGATCTTGGTCATCTTAATTAAATGTGTAAGATGGAATTTCAGAGTTGTTTTAATTTGCATTTCTCTGATGACTAAGGATGCTGAGCATTCCCTTAAGTGTCTTTCAGCCATTTTAGATTCTTCTGTTCAGAGTTCTCTGTTTAGGTCTTTACCCCAGTTTTTATTGGATTGTTATTTTGATGACCAATTTCTTGAGTTCTTTGTATATTTTGAAGATCAGCCCTTGTCCAATGTTGTTGGTGAAGATGTTTTCCCATTCTGTAGGCTGCTGTTTGACTTGTTGAGCATGTCCTTTGTTTTACATAAGCTTCTCAGTTTCAGGAAGTCCCATTTATTAATTGTTTCTCTCAGTGTCTGTGCTACTGGAGTTATATTTAGGAAGTGGTCTCCTATACCAATGTGTTCAAATGTACTTCCCACTTTCTCTTCTATGAGTTTCAGTGTGGTTGGCTTTATGCTGAGGTCTTGGATTCATCTGGACTTGAGTTGTGTGCATGGTGATAGATATAGACCTATTTTCATTCTTCTACATGTTGATAACCAGTTATGCCAGCACCATTTGTTGAATATGCTTTCTTTCTTCCATTTCATAATTTTTGCTCCTTTGTAAAAATCAGGTGTTCATGGATGTGTGAATTGATATCTGTGTCGTTGATTCAGTTTCATTGGTCCTACTGTCTGTTCTTATGCCAGTACCAGGCTGTTTTCAGTACTGTAGCTCTGTAGTACAGGTTGAAGCCAGGGATAGTGATGCCTCCAGAAGTTCCTTTATTTTTCAGAGTTGTTTTGACTATTGTGGGTTTTTTGATTTTTTATATTTGTTGATTATTATTCTTTCAAGGTCTGTGAAGAATTTTTCTGGAGTTTTGATGGGCATTGCATTGAATCTGTAGATGGTTTTTATTCTGAATGCCATTTTGATTATGTTATTATGCCTACCCAAGAGCATGGGAGATCTTTCCATTTTCTGATGTCTTCTTCAATTTCTTTCTTCAAAGATTTAAAGTTCTTGTCATACAGGTCTTCTACTTGTTTGGTTAGAGTTACTCCGAGATATTTTATGCTATTTGTGGCTTTCATGAAGGATGATGTTTCTCTGATTTCTTTCTCAGCCCATCTGTGTAAAGAAGGGCTACTGATTTTTCTTTTGAGTTAATCTTGTATCCTGTTACATTACTGAAGGCGTGTAAAAGTTGTAGAAGTTTCTTGATAGTATTTTTGGAGTTGTTTATGTAAACAATCATATCATCAGCAAATAGTGAGAGTTTGACTTCTTTTCCAATTTGCATCCCCTTGATCTTTTGTTGTCTTATTTCTCTAGTTACAACCTCGAGAACTATATTGAGTAGATATGGAGAGAGCAGACAACCTAGTCTTGTTCCTAATTTTGGTGGGAATGCTTTGAGTTCCTCTGAACTTAGTTTGATGTTGGCTGTTGGCTTGCCATATATTGCCTTTATTGTGTTTAAATATACTCCTTGTATCCCTGTTCCCTCCAAGATCTTTACCATGAAGGGATGTTGTATTTTGTCAAAGGCTTTTTCAGCATCTAATGAGATGATCTTGTGTTTTTTTTAATTTATTTTTTCTTGGGAAAAAAAAGTTCTGTCTCCTTCCATCCTCCCATTTCCCTCCCCTTCCTCCCACTCCACTCCCCCTCCCCCACTCCTTTCCCCCTCCCTCTCCAGACTGAAGAGCAGTCAGGTGGAAAGTCCAAGGTCCTCCTCCCTCCATCTAGGTCTAGGAAGGTGAGCATCCAAACTGGCTAGGCTCCCACAGCCAGAACATGAGGTAGGATCAAACCCCAGTACCATTGTCTTTGGCTTCTCATCAGTCCTCATTGTTCAGAGAGTCTGGTTTTATCCCATGCTTTTTCAGTTCCAGTCCAGCTGGCCTTGGTGAGCTCCCAATAGATCAGTCCCTCTGTCTCAGTGGGTGGGTGCACCCCTCGTGGTACTGATTTCCTTGCTCATGTTCTCCCTCCGTCTGGTCCTCATTGGGACCTTGGGAGCTAATCCGGTGCTCCAATATGGGTCTCTGTCTCTATCTCCATCCATTGCCCGACGAAGGTTCTATGGTGATATGCAAGATATTCATCAGAGTGGTTATAGGATAGGGCCATTTCACGTTCCTTATCCTCAGCTGCCCAAGGCACTAACTGTGGACATCCCCCTAGGAACCTGGGAGACCCTCTAGGTTCAGGTCTCTTGCCCACCCTAAGCTGGATCCCTTAATTAAGATATATGCTTCCCTGCTCCCATATCCATCCTTCCTTTATCTCAACCATCCCAATTCCCCAAGTTCCCTCCATCCTCCCCTTCTCACATTTCTCTCCCCATCT
>NC_022029.1:15582472-15583347 GCF_000317375.1 Microtus ochrogaster
ATTTGGGTGGAATGTTCTATAGATGTCTGTTAAGTCCATTTGATTCATTACCTCCATTAATTCTCTTATTTCTCTGTTAGGTTTCTGTCTGATTAACCTCTCCATTGGTAAGAAAGGAGTGTTGAAGTCTCCTACTATTAATGTGTGCGGTTTGATGACTGGCTTGAGTTTTAGCAATGTTTCTTTTACGTAAGTGGGTGCTTTTATATTAGGGGCATAGATGTTCAGGATTGAGACTTCATCCTGATGAATTGTTCCTGATATGAATATAAAATGTCCCTCTCCATCTCTTCTGATTGATTTAAGTTTGAAGTCAACATTGTTAGAAATTAGGATGGCCACACCTGCTTGTTTCTTAGGTCCATTTGCTTGATAAGCCTTTTCCCAGCCTTTTACTCTGAGTAGATGCCTGTCTTTGTGGTTGAGGTGTGTTTCTTTTAAACAGCAGAATGTTGGATCCTGTTTTCGTATCCAATCTCTCAGCCTGTTCCTTTTTATAGGTGAGTTAAGCCCATTGACATTAAGTGATATTTATGACCAGTGGTTGTAACGGCATAAACGAATGCAGACAGATTGTAAAAATATATATGTACAGCTTTAATAGACTTACAGAACCACCGTTCCTGCGGAGACCAGGAAAGCAGAAGCAGCAGCGGCTGGGAGCATGCTAGCCAAATTTATATGCAAACATTAGCCCGAGGCGAACATGCCCCCTAAGGGGCGGGACTTATCCCTACATCTCCCCTTTTTGTCTAAATAAGACAAAACTAAACCAAATACAACTATATACAATAATAACAAATAATAAATATAACAAACAATATTGAGAACAAAAGTTTTGCTAAACATTCTATCTCAAGGAGTCTAAATAATGT
>NC_022029.1:15585662-15610509 GCF_000317375.1 Microtus ochrogaster
CTTTATTTGTGTAGGTATACCCATGATAGCCATGACTTCTAATAAATGAGTGATTACTGAATCAGCTTTTTCTGAACTTAAAGCAGTTGCCCACTGAAAGCCTGGATAAGTGTCAATGGTGTGATGAACATATTTTAATTTCCCAAATTCTGCAAAGTGGAACACATCCATCTGCCAGATTTCATTCCTATGGGAGCCCTTTGGATTAGCCCATGCAGGCATGTATTTGTGGGTTTTTTGGAACTAGTGTTGTTGTTGAATTCTAATTTTAATCCATGGTGGTCTGATAAGATACGTGGGGTTATTCCAATATATATATTTAAAACAAAGTTACTCTTTGTAGCCCTGGCTGTCCTACAAATCACTCTGAGGACCATGCTGGCCTCAAGGCTGGCTATCCACTTTCCTTTGCCTCCCATGTTTGGAGATTAAAGGTGTGCCACCATTGCCTAACTAAGAGTCTATACTTACCCTGTTCAAGTTTTAACCTCCTAATTTTCATGAGTTGGGAAAAATTTGAATTTCTTTTGTATTTTATGCATTAGCCTCTTATCAGATTCATAACTTGCAAATATTTTCTCTCATTTTTATACTTTACTTGTTTACTTTGTTGATAATTATCTTTAATATGAAGGATATTTTTAATTTGATTCAATCCTATTTGTTTGCAGCTTTAGGATCTATATTTTTGGGGGTAAATTCAATATAAGTTATCGATTGCCTTGACAAATGATATAGAGATTCAAATATTTTTAGTAGTTATTTAATGTTTTAAGAGCTCACATTAAGCCTTTGACACAACTTGATTTATTTTTCATAAGGTTCAATTGTTAATAACTTTGCTGTTCTTGCAGAGAAATTAAGTTTCATGTAAGAACCTACATCCAGAAGAGCACAACCCCCGTAACTGCAGATTCAAAGGGTAGAGTGCATTCTTCTGGGATCATAGAGTAAAATACACACACACACACACACACACACACACACACACACACACTTGCAAATTTTAAAAGAATGGAGAAACTAGCACAGAATATGATGAAAAAATTAGCTAATAACATTTTTAAAATCAATATTTTAGCACCTCATCAAACTTCTCTACCCAGCCAGATTTCCTACATCTTTCTCTGGTGTGTGTGTGTATGCACATGTGTGTGTATGTGATGTATACAATGTGATGAACAACACATTGGATGCTGTCCAACAATAAGCAGCCAGATCAGTACAACTCAGATAACCCTCCTGGGACACGACAAGAAAGTTGGCTCTCCTTTAGGACACAGCCACTCTCATGCTTGCTGTAAAGAGTGACTTCCTTTCCTCTAGTAATTACTGAATCCAGAACTAATGTCTGGTCTTATTTAAAAATCCCTGCTTGCAATGTCTAAGCCAAGGCCAAGTACAGAAGTCAGTGAACCACTGAAGCTGCCAACAATTAGAACTTTGAAGCACATCCTTGCCAGTAGATTATCATGCCTGCTCCCATTAGAATCAACATTGCTTTTTTTGGCTCATCATGTAAAATGCAATTCAGTTTCAAAGATAACTGCTTTAATTCACAAATAGTTGACAGCAGCAGGATTATAGCATAGGCTCTGAGCTTAAAAATAGTTTGGGCTTGGTTATAAGTATCTCTCTATGAGTAGTATTTCACAGGACAGCAATGGAGGAGAGGCTGGCAGTATGTGGTTTTATCAGTTCATGAATAAAGACATACCAAGGGTATGACAATTGAGTAATTGGATTTGGAACTCAAGTCATGAGCTTCCATTTCATATTAGGAAACATTTTGAAGAAATAATGTATAAGTTCCATTAAAATTTATGCTGTGATTTATTTGATTAACTTCTATAGTGATTTATTAGGCATAATTGCCAAGAAGAGGTAGTTCAGTTTCTCCCTATTTGGGTAGAAGTTAAACACTCTTGAGTCTAAACTTGGGGGACATGTCCTCAATAAAGCAGAGCTCATAATTAACATTTCTGTGCATTTCCTATAACACAAACATGCAAGAGGAAATATGAAAATGCCTCTCAATTATATTGAAAACATTTTACTGTTACTGGCAGCCTTTTAACTTTTCAGTTCATCGTATTTATGGCTATCATTATTAGACATCTGGAAAAATATAGTTATGCTTGCTATTTATGTTGCAAACTAAAGACTTTGAATCATTTTGTAGACATGATCTCATTAATGCTCTCGACATCTCTGTGAGGTAAGTGCAATTATCTTCATTTTATTGAGTTTAAATTACTTTCCAAGGTGTCAAAGAAAACTGTGGCAGGATGAGGGGAAGAAGAAGTAGAGGTCTCTAAGTGTCCACTGTAATGTTAAATCCTGTTAAGTAAAATTGGAATATTAAGAATCAAGGTTTAAGTGGCTAAAACATAATTTTCTATAAATAGTGATTCAATATAACTGGTATGAGATGTAACAATTTGTGGTTATGCCATTTCCAGCATAATTTATCAGCCTGACTCATATGCTAATATATATGTCAAACCAATATTTTATACAGTGACATTGCCCAAAGTCTTTAAAAGAAAAATTCATAAGGAAAAGAAAAAGAAAACTCTTTCTATGAACTTAGTGACTTGTTTAAATTGTTGTCATTTTCCTAATTATTTCATCTTCCTTGTCTCTTAGACCCACAGTCACACTTATAATTGAAGTTTTCTTCTCAGGTAGTTATTTTTTGGGAGTGGGATGATATTATTCATGTTGGTTGGTAATTATCTAAAAACTGCTTGTCCTTACTTTAAATATTTCTCACTTTTAGATGTCTCTGAAGATGAAATATGAGGCTGTTTGTTTCCTCTCAAACTTCACTTCTGTAATTCAACTATAGGAGATACTATAACAAAATACTTTATTTTTGGCTTTGCTTTCCCTTTTATTTACAACAAGAGTTCTGAGAACATTTCACAAAGCAAGAAGTTGTTCTTCTACAAACTGTACTGAAAATGTATACTCACATGTAAAAGAATGAAGCTGAACATATTTGATATCAGAGTAAATCTAAAACTAAACCCAGAGCTAACTCTTCTCAAACATTGCCAAAAACAAAACATAAACAAAATTAATGTGGGGAATATTCATGCTTGTATTTAACAATAAAAAAGAAAAAAAGTACAAAGCTAAACTTTCCCAATACAGGTGGTACTAATTGCACTCAAAAGGTGGTTAACAGCAATATGAAATCACGAAGTTGGGAGATTGATGGGTGGGTCACACTTGGGGAATTTAGAAGGAGGTAATAATAGATGTTATGCTCAAAATACATTGTATGAATTCATCAAATTTAAAAAAGTTTTAAAAAACATATTTACATTACACTACATATGCACATTACATTCTTTGCTGCAAAATCCTACTAAGGCTAAAAAGACAACTGACAGAATGAGGTGACACCCTGGTGAATCAGATTTCGACAAGGCTCAATGCTTTGAATATCAAAAGACCTTCTATAAATCCAAACAAAATCCCTAAAAGCAAACAATTAACAAAAGCATCCAGGAAGGGTTGTGACTCAATTGTGGGGTGCTTCCCTAGTATTAACTGATATTCTAGGTTTAAAACTCAATACTGTTTAACCCTAAAAGGCAAAAACAAATAAATAATAATAGGCAAAATATTTGAATAATTTTCTGTCAGCTAAATGGCATATGTAGATGACTAATGAGCAGAGAAATCATCACTCATCACCATCAGTTATTAGGAAAACCCTGGGATACTGCTTTTTACTTTATATTACAAAAGCAAAGCAAGAGTAAGGATTGTGATAAGGGCAGAGTGAAACTGGAGGAATTGTACAATAACATACACATGTGAACTGGTAAAGACCCGGTGAAACCAATTCCTTCCAAGGACTAAGATGGCATGTGACATCTCCCACCACTGGTGAACTTACATCTCCCTAAAGAATAGAAAAAAATTTCAAATAGAATCTTGAACACTAATTTTATTTCCATGGAACCATTTATTGGTGGTGAAATTTCAAAATTATCCCAGTGTCTATCAACATACTGCGCATATCAAATCTGGTACAGAATATCATATCATTTACTCAAAAAATGAAATTGTATACATATATACAATAGCATTGATAAGCCTTCAAGTCATGCTACATGCAATGTTGGGAATTAATAACATATTGTATGGTTTTGCTTAAATAAAAATTCAGATAAGGTAAATTTATGGAATTAAAGTATAGAGTATCAGAAACAAAAAATACAGAAATATAGGAATTATTACCTATAGTGGAGTGTATGAATTTGGAGTAGTTTTGTAGTTTTGGAAATAGTGGTGATGTCTATGTAACACCTTTTAATTACACCTTGGTTGTAATTAAAACAAAACAAATTACACAGTAAAAAATATGAAATAACTAATATCATGTATATATATCTATATTTTTGCATGTTTTACTACCACACTCCTTTTTATATTGTGTATTTAAACACAAACTCATCTATACTACATACGAATAAAACATGAGTATTTAATTTTATATTTCCTGAAAAAACACATTATATTTTTATGAAGTAAGTTTAATTTACTGGCTGTCTACGACATATCTGATAATTAAACCTACAGAAGTTTCTTTTATAGTTAGGTCAGATAGTGTTGAAAGCCACTTTCATTGCAAATTTTTAAAATAAACATCATTTAATGTTGGGGGAGGGCTGCCTGTTCATTCCTGGCTGCTCAGACCACGAAATAACCATACAGAAACTATATTATATGCAATACTGTTTGGCCAATAGTTTGGGCATATTTCTTTTGTATTTTAATTTTTTATTATTATTACAAATTTTCACCTCCTCCCTTCCTCCTATTTTTCTCCCCCTTTCCTCCCACCCCTCTCCCCCTCCCTCTCCAGACCAAAGAGCAGTCAGAGTTCCCTGCCCTGTGGGCAGTCCAAGGCCCTGCCCCCTCCATCCAGGTCTTGGAAGATGAGCATCCAAACAGACTAGGTTCCCACAAAGCCAGTACATGCAGTAGGATCAAAACCCAGTGCCATTGTCCTTGGCTTCTCAGTCAGCCCTCCTTGTCAACCACGTTCAGAGAGTCCGGTTTGATCACATACTCCATCAGTCCCAGTCCAGCTGGCCTTGGTGAGTTCCCATTAGATCAGCCCCACCGTCTCTGTGGGTGGGCGCACCCCTCGCGGTCCTGACTTCCTTGCTCATGTTCTCTCTCCTTTTCCTTCTCATATGGACCTTAGGAGCTCAGTCCAGTGCTCCATTGTGGGTCTCTGTCTCTATCTCCATCCATCGCCAGATGAAAGTTCTATGGTGATATGCAAGATATTCATCAGTGTGGCTATAGGATAGGGTCATATTTCTGACTTACTCTTACATCTTTAATTAATTGCTATTAATCTGTGGTTTGGCATGTGGCTGTAGCTTCTGGCAAAATCTGTCTCTGTCGTGTCTGTCTACAATGGGGGCTCCAAGGTTCTCCTTGACTCTGCTTTCTTTGTCCCAGCATTCAGTTTCGTTTTCTCTGCCTACCTCTATTCTGCTAAGCCATTGGCTGAAAGCAGCTTCTTTATTCATCAACCAATAAAAGCAGCACATATACAGGACTTCACACACCAATTTAATATTTAGAGCAAAAAACATTCTTGATTTTATTGCAAAAGCAAGCACTTAGTATAGGTAGAATGAATCCCTACACTCCTTTTAAGTGACTAATTAGCACATACTTCAGGTAGTCATTCTGAATATTTCTGTTGATTTGAATACAAATATAATATTACAATAGAAAATCCCATTATGTTAACATATGTAAACAGATATCCAAGTTGAACTTTTAAGGAAATAGTTATGAACAGGATTTTTTAGTTTCTAATATATTTCCCCATGCTTTGTTTTATAAAAATAATGTCACACCCTCCATCTATTGAAAGGTCATATTACCCCACTGCAAAGTGTATAGCAGTTAGTCTAGAAGGGATCAATCGCTGGCATAAAAATAAAAAAAAATGTGTGCTGAATGGCTAACTATCTTTTTGCATCACGGTAACAAAGGACATTCAACCCAAACCTTATCAGAATGTTTCAGCAAGTGGCTCTTAATAGTGCCCATATGAAGGGGAGATTAACGTAGGGCTCCACCTACATTTTTATTATCTGTGAAAATAAGTTGTGTTGTAAATGGCAATCAAGTTCATCAAATTCAAGTAAAATAAGTATCATTAAAAGTGCTTTTTTTGCATCTTTCACAAAGGGGTTGAGTTTTGCCAGTTGGTATGGACTGCAGGGAGAAGATAAAGTGCTGTCACAGAAGACACTGGCGAACTTTGTCCCTTCCTTTCTGTTTCCCTTCTTTCCTTCCTCCTCTTCTCCCTACTTCCTTGCATCCTTCCTGACTCTTTCTGCCATTGCTTCTATGTCTCCCCATATTCCATCTTATTTTTTTTCCAATGGAAATGTAAGGTGAAGAAAAAACAAACTGGTCAAAACATCAGACCAGATCTCTGTCCTGCCATTCTGCAGTATTTAGCATTTCTAACCAATACTAAACATTTATGACATAAATGAAAATACTTTGCTTTTAAACTTAAAAAAAATAAGCACCCTTCCATCTATTAAAAGTTGTAAGTATGTTTCCATTTTTATATACTAAGCAAGGGTCTCTTGCTGTTTCTCTATCTGACTGTTTAGCCTAGCTTGGCTAGTCAGCTTTCTCTGCGTCTTGTTCATCTCTGCATCTAACACCCTGGAATACAGCTCACCCACAACACCCAAAATGATTTTATGTGAATTCTAGGAGTCCAGATCTTGTTTTTCACAATCGTTGGCCAAAAGCTTTAATGATTATGCAGCCTCTCCAGCTTTATCAATTCTCTGCCACTAATCACCTTGAGGGTCTTATGTGCATTTTTGTCAATTTAATGCATTTTTTGAAACTGGTACAACAATATATTTGAAAATGATTTTTTTTTATCATTTTGTTGGTTGAAGATTTAGATTTTGTTATATATTCTGGAAACTAACCTTTAAAAATGATAGTTCACAGATTCTGCTTTTTTCTGTTTTAGGATATTTAATTGCATTTTTAGCACTTTAAATATGTCACCATATCTGCACTACTTTCGTGTTTAGACAGTGAGGCTCATGTCATTTGCACGGCTCATCTTCTGTAAGATGTTTCTTATCTCTGACTGCTCCTTAGATTAGCTCTTCACCATTATTTATTCAAAGTTTGATATATTTGTCTTGGTGTGTTCAAAAAGTTGTTTTCTTGGAGTTCATTGAATTTCTTGAGCATATTAAACAGTTTTCCAACAAATTTTGAAAAGAACTTTAGATATTATTTCTTCAAATTTTCTTTTTCTGGCTTAGCCTTTGACCTTCATACCACAGCATCGTCTGTGACTTTCCCAAAGGAAAGTCTGTCATTTTTTGCAGTGGTTTGTCTCTATGTAGCTCAATTTAGAACATTTGTTTATCTTCAAAATACTTATTTTTTTCAATGCCTTTATCGACTATTTACTTGATAAAATTGGTTTTTATACAAGTGACTGTTTATTTCATTGAGAGGAACTCTATTTTCATTATTTTACCAATATTCCCTTCTTTGCTTATTTTATATATTTTTTTTTATTCTTAATTTTTTTTTATTAAGAAAGAAAAAAAAAATTTCCGCCTCCTCCCAGCCTCCCACTCCTCCTAACCTCCCCCCCCTCCTCTCCCCCTCCCTCTCCAGTCTGAAGAGCAGTCAGGGTTCCCTGCCCTGTGGAAAGTCTGAAGTCCTCCCCCCTCCATCCTGGTCTAGGAAGGTGAACATCCAAACTGGCTAGGCCCCCACAAAGCCAGAGCTAGAAGTAGGATCAAAACCCAGTGCCATTGTCCTTGGCTTCTCAGCAGCCCTCATTGTCCGTCATATTCAGAGAGTCCGGGTTTATCCCCTGCTTTTCGAGTCACAATCCAGCTGGCATTGGTGAGCTCCCAATAGATCAGTCCCACTGTCTCCGTGGGTGGTTGCACCCCTCTTGGTCCTGACTTCCTTGCTCATCTTCTCCCTCCTTCTGTTCCTCATTGGGACTTTGGGAGCTCAGTCCAGTGTTCCAGTGTGGGTCCATCGCCAGATGAAGGTTCTATGGTGATATGCAAAATATTCATCAGTAAGACTATAGGATAGGATCATTTCAGGTTCCCTATCTTCAGCTGCCCCAGGAAGTAACTGGGGACCTCTCCTTAGGCACCTGGAAGCCCCTCTAGGTCCAAGTCTCTTCCCAACCCTACGATGGCTCCCTTAATTAAGATATGTGCTTCCCTGCTCCCCTATCATGGGATGTACTCACTCATAGTTGGTTTCTAGCCACAAATAAAGGTCAATGAGTCTTTATTTTGATATCCTAAAGAAGCTAAATAAGAAGGTGAACCCAAAGAAAAACATATAGCTATCCTCCTGGGTAGGGGAAGTAGACAAGATTGCCAGGCAAAAAATCGGGATCTTAAGAGTGGGGTGGGAGGGGGGTAAAAGGGGAGATGGGGAGAAAAGTGAGAAGGGTTGGATGGGGAGAACTTGGGGCAACGGGATGCTTATTTTATATTTTTTCAAGGTCTGGAATGCAGAAGAGATTTTGCAATAGCTTAAAAATAATTATGTCAGAATTTCAATTTATATATCTTCACTTTCCTTATATATAATGATTCACTTTCCCCTCTTATTATGAATTGTATTTTTCTAGGTCTGCTAATTTTCTAACACTTGCCAGGCATTGTTAATTTTTCAACATCATCAGAATCTTTGTATTCTCTTCCTATAATTAGTGTTACATTTGGCTCTGACTGGTGGCTCCATGCCATGGAGTAACCCTAACCCTTTTGAGACTTCTCTTCAAATGAATTAGAACAAACTCAGAGACATCACTGGTCTAGAGCTAATTTATTATCACCAATATTAGAGTAACATTTTGATAACTCTAAACAATGCCTTGTATGTTATAGTTCTTCCTACTTTGTTTTGAAAACAAGTCCCAAGTCTTTGTCATCACTGGGATGTGCTTGAATGACAGTTATCCAGAAGCTATGTCTGTTTTCAGAGTTTTCTCTTAATAATTGCCAGGTGGCCAAGCATGGGGTACATGCTTTTCTTTACTCTTGGCATTCTGGATGTTGTGGTAGGAGTTAGAGGCTAGTCTGTCAATACAGAGTAGTCCTGGCCAGCAAAGCCTCCATAGCGAGACCCCATGTAAATCATCATCTTCATCATCATTATCATTGTAGATGTATATTCAGGCCAAATTCAAGGACCTCTGTGTGCTCAGCCCTCCTTCCCTGATCTCCCTCTTCAGTTTTCTCTTCTCCATGATTTTTGACTACAACACAAAGTGCCTTTGGTGGCTTTATTTCTATGCTATCAGTTGACACATCTAGACACTTATGGACTGGTTACACTGTGCCATTTCCATATAGATCTATTCACAAAGACTAGGTCTACTGCTTCTTTTTGTTCATTGCCTGAACACCGATTTCTTTGCTTTTACAGTTTTCTTAATGGTTGGTGAAGGGGATCCAATGTGATCTCTGTTCCTCCCTTATAAATGGAAGTAAGAATTTTGTAAATAATGTTTGTTTGTCTTTATTAACCCTTTTACATTATTACTTAAATGTACTGTATTGCTCTGCTTCAATTTATTTGTCTTGCATCCTGTTGGTAAATAGATTGGCTTTGGCCTTGGTAATTATAAAAAGGGTGCTAAGAACATCATGTGCTTGTGTTCTTGTAGCCACAATCATGGAATATAAAAATGTAGTTAGTGTTAATATTGATTTCAGTACAGAGATCTTTCACAAAACTTTTGTTAATGATATACAGATACTTCTGGATTTATAGGGCTATAATTACAGTATCTGTGGAATAGTTTCTGTTTTGTTGTTGATTCTGATTATTTATATTTCCTTCCTAATTCTACCACTTCATTGCTGAAACCTCTTGGTAATAGCAGGATCTATAGTAATGCACTTGATCTTAAAATATTATCAAATATTTTATGTATGGCTTACCTTAGTATTTTCTTATTTTATCAAATTAAAAAATATTTGATTACTAGTTTGATGAAATAGCTTTTATAAGTTTTTTAAGTATTTAGTGTATATATTTGTATGTGTGTTTGTGTGTGCTTGTGTGCATGTGTTTGTGTGAGCATGTGTGTGTGTGTGTGTGTGTGTGTGTGTGCATGTTTGTGAGTGTAGAGACCATATGTCCAGTATTTGCTCATACAGAATACCTGGATTTTACACCTTTGGAGAATCATTTCCACATATCCATGACTTTGACAATTGCTCTTCAATTATTTGTTTATATTACTTGAATCATTGCAGATGTAGTGCGTAAATAGTTATATATACTCTATTCTTTTCTGGTAGGCTTATTTAATAAATGTTTTTTAGGGTAATCCATGGTCCCACATTTTTAAAAACTGAATTTTATTCCATTGTGTGTATATACTATACTTTCATTATCTATTATACTTGTATGTTTATGCAACCCAAGGTGAGAATGCAAGATCCTATATAAGAGAGTTTTCATACATTTTTGAGGAATCTCTTTAAATTTTCCATAGTTATGACATTTTATATTTTTTATGGAACATGCACAGAAGTTTCAATTTCTAAATGTACACCATTACCAGTGTGCTTTTATGGTTTAATTTGATGATAGATACACTGACATATGAGAGGTGATGTCTCTTGCAGTTTGGATTTGCATTTCCATATGAGTACAGCTATTGAGCATTTTGTCATGTAACTGTTGGCCACTTGTACATTTATAAAGAAATGTCTCTTTGAGTCCTTGCTGATTTTAAATCAGCCTTGTAATTTATTTTTACTGTTGGAAACCCTTATGCATTTTAAAGATTAACCATTTTTTGGCTATGTGGCTTACAGATATTTTTTATTCTGAACAAAGCTGCTAAGGTATTCAACCTTGTCGAGTGAACAACTTCCAGATTCTCATTCTTTCCAGTGAACAGATGGCCATGGTCGGACTCTCCAGTCATTATCACTCAAGCCAATCTTTACAGTATACATTTATTCTCTTACTTTCATTCCTCCCTAAAACCTGTGGTATCATACTGTAGTTCTGTAATACTCTTTACACCCTGGTCGTGTGTTAAGCTTTTCTCTCATTTGTAGTTTTATAAGAGCACCATTTTCTATTTTTGCAAAACAACCCATTGGGAAATTTATCACTGTAATAGATATAATATGTATAGACCATGTCAGGTTACATTGACATTTCAACATTGTATGTGAATTCAACATTTATGTTAAAATTTATTTCAGGTGAAATGCCTCTTGTGGGTCAATAATACAGATATCATAAGATATAGCTCATTCCTCAAAATCCCAATGCCAGAAGTAGAATGTCTCTTTAGAAGTTGTTTGAAAAGAAAGAGAGGGTAACTGAGACCCCCCCCACACACACACCAATGATATATACTTTGGCTATTGTGCTTGCTTGTACACAAAAACTAAACGTTAGTAATACTGTTGTTGAAGACATTGCACATTTGGGGTGTAGGACATAACACAGACAAGCTTTCACTTCTTTTTCATAAATAAAGCTTGCCTGAGGATCAGAAACATAAAACAGCCATGCTGGTCAGACTTACAGCCAGGCAATGGTAACACACTCTTTAATCCCAGTAGGCACAGTAGTGGCCATAGAATCCAGGTAGTGTACAACTTTCATCTTAGCCCTAGAAGGGTATTATAAAATCAGACACAGTCTCATCCTGAGATTCCTGGAGGCAGTATCCCCATTTCAGACTGAGTTTAGAGGTAAGAGCCAGTGGTTGGTTGTTTTGCTTTTCTTTCTTTTCTTTTTAAATATTTATTTATTTATTATGTATACAATGTTCTGTCTGTGTGTATGGCAGCAGGCCAGAAGAGGGCACCAGACCTCATTACAGATGGTTGTGAGCCACCATGTAGTTGCTGGGAATTGAACTCAGGACCTTTGGAAGAGCAGGCAATGCTCTTAACCTCTGAGCCATCTCTTCAGCCCTTGTTTTGCTTTTCTGACTTTCAGGTTGAATTCCAATTTCTCTCTCTGCGATTTTATTAATCATGCTACATTTGGTACACAACATGGGGGAAGAATTTCCACATAAAGCCTGAGAAAGCTTTTTAAGAAAAGAATTCTAGCAGGTGGTGGTGGTGCACACCTTTAATCCCAGCACTCGGGAGGCAGGGGTAGGCATATCTCTGTGAGTTTGAGGCCAGCCTGGTCTACAAAAGGACAGGCTCCAAAGCCACAAAGAAACCCTGTCTTGAAAAACCAAAAAGAGAAAAGAAAAAAAGAAAAGAAAAGAAATTAAAAGAATTCTAAGCAGACGAAAGAACAGAGTCAAGCACACCTTCTCGGTAACAGCAGTGTCTTGGGTGGGCTCTGTCTTCTAGAAGCAAGCAGAGAGCAGCTCCTTTGAGAGAGGCTTCCTGACTCAGATTTAGCAGCAAAACCCATGCAGTTCTTATAAGAGGCCCTGCCACCAAACACTTAAATGGTGTTTATGTGCAGTCTGGCGGCATGTTTATTGGTGGTGATATGTACCTAGAAACTCAATAGAGTTGTTATAAAAGAAAAAGGCTCCCACCAGTACCTCTTCCATGAAGCTAGACTCTCAGGGATCCAAGGAGTAAAGCTGTTCCAGCCACCAAAGCTGCTGCTTTAATCTTAACCATATCGCTCAGCAAATTAAAGACTCACGTGGTCAGAAAAAGAGAGACATATAGTAAAGACAGATTCAGATGAAAAAACTTCTAAATGGTTTATAGTGTGTTTAAAAAACATGTACACTTGGGAGAGAAAAGAAAAAGGATAGAGAAAGTCCTTTAAAAAAGAAAGAAAAAATAAGAGTAGTTGGATAGTGGCACAGGCCTTTAATCCCAGCATTGAGAAGCAGAGCTAGGCAGATCACTGTGAGTTCAAGGGCAGCCTGGTCTATAGAATAAGTTCCAGCACAGCCATAGATACACAGAGAAACCATGTCTGAAGAAAAACAAAAATTAAAAAGAAAAATAAAAGAAATAGAGTAAAAAAAATGTAAAGGCATGTAAAGATGAAAAATATACAGAAAATCTGGAAACTGTATGCTATTGTGTTGTCTTTGACTTACTTGTCTGCTGAGGCAGGAGCAGGAGATGCTATAAGACATTTGATTTATAAATGCTGCTGGATTAATCCAACATACACATTTTGAAAATGACTTGACTTCTAAATTTAAGTCAAAAGATACGTCACTTTGGAGAAGAGATTTTGATTTTGTTTCCACAGGAAATGAGAGGCTATAGATTCATTCTGGGTTAAGGAAAATCTGGTTTGATTGAGGAAGGCCCATGAAAAATCTCTCGTAGGAGCATATGACCCAGATAAGCCAATGTTTCTTCTGAGTTCTACATCTAGAAGAACCTCAAGACTGCTGGCTGAGTTTATCCAGCCTCAAAGAATACTCCAGTCAGGACTTGGGAATTTTGGGAATAGGAAGAGCTCAGTCTGCAGTTGCCACCCAGATGCAGAGGAAACAAGATGAAAGTGCTGAACTGAGAAAGGGTACCAAGGAAACCATGTGTCTAAACATAGAGAAAAACTATGGGTTATTTTTAAGATGCAAGCGTTATTTAATAAGAAGCCTGAGCTAATAGGCCAAAGAGTATATAATTAATATTAAGCCTCAGAGTGGTTATTTCTATAGTGGCTTCAGGAGCTACTGAGCAGGACCAGGCAGGTGGAGAGAAACCTGTACAGGGGGACTAGCAGTTTTGAGAATATTTATATTTACCAATGATTCATTTATATTTCATGATTTTCAAGTGCACAGAGCTTTATGACTACATATAGTGATCACAAAGTATGGAAACCCATCAGAATTATTTACTTGCTTACATATATCTTCTATTCCTTTTCCCCCATACATATCACTGGGTTCTGTGAGAACATTTTCTCCAATTAGATAATGTGCTTTTTGCCTTCTAGACAATTTTACTTCTACTTTCAATAAATATGTACATCTGTAATTATAGGTGCATAGGGGACTGGGAATCTGTGACTCACAAATAAGAATAAACATGCAATCTTGAAATCTGTATTTCAAGGAGATAACTGGTGAGGTAAGAGTTAAATATTCCTATAACAATAAAATAATCACAGTAAGTGAAGAGGAGATTTTCCATAAGAAATTTTGCTTACTGAAGTTAGATGAAGATAACTATTAAAATCCCAGAAAACAGAATTATGTAAGCAAGTTTTATAGCTTTGAGATATTTCCCACTTTCCATAAATTATTCAGTTCCAAGAAACAAAGTTGGAGCTGAATTCCTCACTAGGAAAGCTGGCCAGGGATCAGAAATACATTTATTGGTTGATCACTGTGCAAATTACGAACAAAAGTTATACTAGGACTTCTAACTAAAATAATAAAACGAAGAAGATATAAGAGATACAATTAGGAAAGCAATTTAGCTTCTCTAGGATCGTGAATTATAAGCTCACTGTCCTTTATTTATGGCTAGAAACCAAATATGAGTGAGTACATCCCATGTTCCTCTTTTTGGGTCTGGATTACCTCACTCAGGATAGTGTTTTCTATTTCCATCCATTTGTACGCAAACTTCAAGAATTCCTTGTTTTTTATTGCTGAGTGACAAACATATAGGCATCCTCCTGAATATTAACCTTCATCAGGCAATGAAAGGAGACAGAGACCCACATTGGAGCACCGGACAGAAATCTCAAGGTCCAAATCAGGAGCAGAAGGAGGGGGAGCACGAGCAAGGAACTCAGGACCGCGAGGGGTACACCCACACACTGAGACAATGGGGATGATCTTTCTTCAGGAATTCACCAAGACCAGCTAGCCTGGGTCTGAAAAAGCATGGGATAAAACCGGACTTACATAGCAGACAAGGAGGACTACTGAGAACTCAAGAACAAGGGCAATGGGTTTTTGATCCTACTGCACATACTGGCTTTGGGGGAGCCTAGGCAGTTTGGATGCTCAACTTACTAAACCTGGATGGAGGTGGGCAGTCCTTGGACTTCCCACAGGTCAGGGAACCCTGATTGCTATTCAAGCTGATGAGGGAGAGGGACTTGATCGGGGGAGGGAGAGGGAAATGGGAGGTGGTGACGGGGAGGAGGCAGAAATCCTTAATAAATAAATAAATTAAAAAAAACAATTAGGAAAGCAAAAAGTCAAAGAATTCTTACTTTTCAATGAAATGATTCCATAAAACAATTCTACCTGAAAACTTGTTAAACACATTCAACAATGTAACACGATACAAAAGTAACACACACACACACACACACACACACAAAAAGTAACACACAAAAATCATTGGCCTTCCTCTATACAAAGACAAACAAGCCAAGAAAGAACTTGGGGGAAGCTTTCTGTTTATTTAAACATGTCTAGGGACTATTCTGGTTTAGGAAATCGGTGTTTCTAGGCTATTCTCCAAGATCCATGACCTCACTAGCCCTGGATAGTTGGCTAGGTTTCCAGTACCAGGCGTGACTTCCTTCTTTTTGAGATCTTAAATCCAATTAGAGAGTTGTTGTTACAGCCATGTATGAGCACCAATACTATACTTACAGGGTTATGTTGTCGTCAAAGACATTGTTGCATTTCATAGGCATCATATCTGGGTACAACTTTATCTTGATGGTAAAGTAATTAGGATTAAGTGAACAAAGCCTCAACCTCATCTGAACTAAAGATTTATGAGAGAGAGAGAGAGAGAGAGAGAGAGAGAGAGAGAGAGAGAGAGAGAGAGAGAGAAATCTTCCACATGGAAGAACATACCATTGGTTATCTAATAATAAAGTGCCATCCCTGAAACCATACATACAAATAAATTATACCAACTGATCATGTTGTATTTATATATTTAGGAATATATATGTATATATAATACATGTGTGCATGTGTATGAGTCAGGATTTTCTAGAGTAACAAAACTTATAGAATGAATCTCTCTGTATATATTAAAAGAGAAATTTGCAAAATGACTTGCAGGCTGTGGTACGACTAATTCCACAATGGATGGCTATGCACAGAAAGTTCAAGAACCCAGTAGTTGCTCAGTAAATGAGGCTGGATTTCTTAGCTGGTCTTCAGTATATGTTAGAAACCAAATAAGTAAGTTCTAATGCCAGGGAAAATTTGGACTTACTAGTAAGGCCAGAGCAAGCAGGAAATGAGCAAAAGCTTTCTTCTTCCATGTTCTTGTATAAGCTACCAGCAGAAGACATAACCCAGATTAGACGTGGGTTTTTCCAGCTCAAAGATCTGGATTAAAGGTGCATCTTCCCACACCATAGAACCAGATTAAAAGTAAGTCTTCCTATTTCAAATTTAGCAAATATCACTTCCTATTTCAAAGTAAGCAAATATCCCTCTTGGTGTCCCCTAAATTTTTGAGTTTTAGTTAATTCCAGATGTAGTCAATATGGCAGCCAAGAATAGCCATCATGGCATGTTATAATTAAAAATTAAAAAGAAGCCATGAATCTTAAAGAGAGCAAAGAAGTGTAGAAAGGAAGATAAGGAGGAAGGAAAGGGAAGGGCAAAGTGATATAACTATATTACAATTTCAAAAAGTTAAGGAAATAACAAAAATTCCTAGAGACCTATAAAATGTGTAGAAAACTGTACTTGAGAGCCAACATGGTTGAATGTGGTAACGTGTTTTTCATAGGGAAAAGGTAGGAGAGCTGTATTGGTTACTAGTTCCTAGAAATTATTAAATGTCGCATGCAATTTCTTTGGTAATGCCCCATTTCTGCTTTGAAGGAAGTAGGTTTTCTGTCTTATTTGTTGATAAATTTTCTGCATAATCTTTTATTCTGCTATTCTATAGTAATCTTCATTTGCAATAGTTGTATATGGGTACAACTAGAGACAATGGATAATATACTCTTTAGGTGACTGGAAAGATTTCTATATTTTTATGGCCTACCTCTTTTAAACTCTGCATCAATGAGGAGAGGGATTTGTCCTCCCCAACTTAATGTGCCAGACTTTCTGACTCCCCATTCGAGCCTTTACCCATTGGGATGAGTGGATGGGAGGTGGGCAGGGGGAGGAATGGAAGGGAGTGAGCAAGGGAATGGCGGTTGGAATGTAAAATGAAATTTTAAATAATAAGTAAATTTTTTTAAAAAAAGAAAAAACTGCAGAAAGCTTAGGATGAAAGGTATGCTATTAAAACTGTTTTGAGTTTTAATGTCTTTAATTGAAGCTAACACCATTCGTTAACTCTGAACATTAGATTCTTTTGAAACATGCTTCCGTCATATGTTCAAGTTTAACTTTCCTGAACTTACTTTGTCCTCTACTCCATACAGTTGTCATAGCAACAGCAGAAAATGAAGAAAAGAAACCCCTGTGCATGAGTCCATCTCAAGCCTCTGCTTATAGGATACTCATAAATATCAGGTTGGCCACATCTGTTATAAGTTTATATACATTCTTAGAGAAGCACAGTAGTGCCCTGTCTGTTCATGAAGTTGATCAGTCTGTGCCAGAGAATCCTTTTAAAAACTATGACCAGCAGGTGACTAGTAAGCAAGATATCTTAACCCAGGCCTGCAGAAAGATCAAATCTCTAGTCACTGTAGACTCATTGATTTAAAGAGTGTACAAATCCCACACCTAGTGATTTCACAGTGATAGTGATTACTCAAACAATGAAGACCAGGAATTGTCGATTCCTTATTAACACTATTGCCAGAAAGCTGAAATGAGGAACATGACCAACTTTAATCAAATAGTCTGTGTATCAATTCACAATTTACACACCCTTTATGTCCATTAAGTAGGAATGGATATGACATTTCTATAAGACACTATATTAAATCTATGCATTTTCCTATCTGCCTATAGAAAGAGGGTACCTATGTCTAATTTACTTACATTGTTTTTATCTATTATCCGAAAGGTGATCAACTATTAATGAGAACTTTTGTCAAGCCAAGTGGATACAGTGCAATGTAGCTACAATAATATGAGTCCTGTTATGCTCAAGTTACATAACCAGAAATAATTAGCTCATGTGATGATACAGAGTATTGATTATGCTCTCCATTGTAACCTGGAAAATACCTCAAATACCACTGAGCATGTCCAATGCACATCTACAGTGCTTATTTATTCTGGTTTTAATTATCACACCAAAGATTTGTAAAACAAGTTTGGTATTATGTTCGTTCCCTAGGGGTGGGGGGAAATTTTATTAAACTTGGAAACAAATACAAGTCTATAAAGCGATTTCCATGCAAAAATTACAAAAAATCCTGGGAGAATAATCTACAAAATACATTTCAAAACCAATCCACCAGACTTGTGTGTTAGAAAGGCAATTTGCACATGACCTAAATCTCCCCCTCTTTTCTAAATGAATAATAATGCTATGTAAAATGCATAAAAAGAAGCATTTAAAATACATATCAATGAAAGAAGTAGAAGAACAGGACAGGAAATAGTAATTATTGGTGGATGTTGAAGCTGCCTCAAGCTAAAAATTCTCATAGAAGCACAAGGCTGGTTGGTGACTACCAGACAAATGATTGTGAACACAAGAACCACAGGCAGTAGGATGCCAGGTTCCTGGATTTCTTCACCCTTATTGTTGGGACTCTGCAGAGGAGGTGTGTATCCTAGTCTTAGGAAGAATCAGATATATGCTCATGGAAAACACAGTGAGGCTGGCATTGAGGGCATTTTTCTGAGACATGACAGATTCTCTACTGTAGGGAAGATTTCCAATGTATTTCACTAAGTGTTTCTCAGAAAGCTCTCATAGCTAGCAGCAATCAGAAAAGGACCCTTAGAGTCATTGTTTGCGAGCAACCAATTAAGATTTATACAAAGTATGTCTGGTACCAGAATTAAACAAAAGCAATGAGTCATAACAAAATTAAAGCAAGAAAATCAAAACCCTATACAAACAATCAGAAACATAATATAACAGATCTAAATATTCTACAGGATTCAGAAAGTCAAAAGTCAAATGAAATTTGTGAGATTTCTGTTTACGTTTGTTTACAAAATGTCCTTAACTTATTCAGGTTGTGTGCATATGATAACTACAAGTAAATCCCATTAAGTGCATTGTTAACACAGTGAATATTTGAAGTTAAGTTTTTTTGGTTTTTTTGTTTGTTTGTTTGTTTTTTGTTTTTTGTTTTTGTTTTTTTTTTTTTTTTGGTTTTTCGAGACAGGGTTTCTCTGTGGCTTTGGAGCCTGTCCTGGAACTAGCTCTGTAGACCAGGCTGGTCTCGAACTCACAGAGATCCACCTGCCTCTGCCTCCCTAGTGCTGGGATTAAAGGCGTGCGCCACCACCGCCCGGCCCCACAGTGAATATTTGATAAAGAATTACCTTACCACTATAATAAAGCTCTACAAAAAGTCAACAAATTCAGTATGAAAGAAGTAAAAAGAATGAAACTAATTTATAATACTCAAACATGATAGAGTTAGATACATACCTCAATATTACTATAGAATATGTAGGTGTGTAGGTAAGTCCATCTAGTTATTGTCAACTGACATTTTTACAACACAGAGATGAGAAGTGGAACAATTAATTATGTTTTAAACACTAGGAGATGAGATAACTATGTATCTATATGAAAAGTATCTATTTTGCATTTTTATAGGTCATCCTATAAAAATAACTTAAAATAATAAATTTATGGATATAAGACATGAAACAATAAAATCATGTCAACAAAAGTGGTGGAGTTTTCATGATGTTGACTTAGATGAAGTTTTCTTTTAGATATGACACTAAAAACACCAAGATGATAAGACAAGGGTGATAGACTGAACTATATAAAAATGAGGAATTGTTTTCCTCTGAAGAACATAACAAAGTGAAATGATACTGAATGAAATCTGAAAAGATAGAGCCAAGCCAAATATCTCATAAGAGAATAGTCGCTAGAACATATGAAGAATTCATGCTCAATGACAAAAGGGACAATTGGGAGTAGGCAAAATACTCTCATAGACATTTCTCCCAAGAGATATGCCAAATTACTACTGATCATATGAAAATATAATGCCAATAATTGATATTGAAGAAGAAATTAGAGCCAGGCTAACATTCTACCTAATGTTCACAAAGATGACCATGATGTAGAAGACACGCTGATAGGGCTTTATAAAGATGCTGACAGGTAAAAACCATCAGTCTTACTAGTGGGATGTGAATTGACATACGCATTTTGGAAAATAGTGTGTCAGAGTGCCCAGAGTCAAATGTGTGATTATCATGATTATATGTATTAATGAAATACAGTAATTTCACTTTTAAATATATGTATAGTCAAATTGAACAACACATAAATTGACTTAAATACAGTACATGAACATTTATGATAGGATTGCATATAATGGCCAAGTGTTATAAATTGTTCACATATTTAAAAGTTCTGTAATCCAAACAATGAAATGTTAACTACCAAAATGTAAGAAATCACTGACCACTATTATAACTTACATTAATCTTAAAACATCAGCCAAAAGAAGTTCATCATAAATTATAAAGATACATGATACTATCTATAAAACTATGTGATAAACCTATGTATATATGTATATATGTACATATATATTAGGGTTTGATTAGATTTTGGGGGGAAAGAATAAGCACTGTCAATGATTAATAATCAATACAGAATTGGGAAATAGCATGGGATGGTCTACATTTTTGACATAGTAAAACACTAAAATGTTTTCTACAAGAGGATTAACTTTAAATGTGTTGTCCTTGTTGCTTTACTATATGTTTGCATAAATGGAATTATAAAATGTAGTTGTTTTATATTTGCATAAGATTGTTTATACAATATTTTTATCCAAGTTAATATAAGATTTATGTGTTTTTAACACTGTAAATTGTGTTACTATTACTTAATTCCTTTCATTCCTAGGTATAGCTCCATTGCATAAATGTGAACATTTTATAGAATTCTAGATAATGGCCATTTTATTTTATTTTCAGTTTTGTCTATAATAAATATTTCCAGGAACCTTTGCATTTAAGTTTTGACATAAATGTACTTTTCAATTGTTATGTTCTTTGTTAGACTCTTAGCAATAGCATTTCTAGGGTTTATATGTATTAAATAATGGTGCTCATTCTTTATCCAAAACTTATATATTCTTAGTGTTGCCTATCTTCTTGAAAATCATGGTCAATAAGTACTTATCACTATTATTTCAGAGTAATCTAAGGGTTGATGGTAAATTCACATTTTCATATACATATTAGTCACTTTATACCTAATTTTTAAGAAATATCTTAAAATATTTTAATCATCTTTATTTGGGTGACTTATCTTGTTTTATTGAAAGTAGTCTTCGGGTATTTGGGGTTCCAGACTCTTATCAGATAAGTGATTAATAATATTCTCATCCCATGGGGTTTATATTTATTTTATAATGATACACATCAATTTGCACCCATTTTAATTCCAATACTCTTCATGTTTTAAGGTGTTCCAACTTACCATTTTGTAAAGTTTGGCCTGTGCTTTCATTGTTATATCTTATATTTCAGCCAAATTAAAAACCAAAACAATTTGTTCTCCATTATCTTTCTCTCTTTCTCTCTCTCTCTCTCTCTCTCTCTCTCTCTCTCTCTCTCTCTCTCCCTCCCTCTCTGTCTCTCTCTCTGTCTCTCTCTCTCTGTTTCTCTCTCCCCTCCCCTCTCTCCCCCCCTCTTTGTTTTACTTAAAGATCATAGGTTCAGATATCATACTTAGAATTTTGATCTACTTTATATTCATAATTATGTAAAAATCAGGATTAGTTGTACTAAGTTTGTTTGGTTTTGCATGTGCACATCAATTCCATTTACAGAAACAGTGTTTATTTCTAACTGGATCACAACAATCCCTTTGCTAAAAATTGTCTCTTCATACAGTTCAGAGGTGAGTTGTTGACTGCTAAATCAACACCGTTAATTTACCCTCCTGCCAATGTACAATAGCATTGTAATAATGGGTGGTAGTTTTATAGAAGTCTTTTTTTGTAGAAGTCTTTTCACACCTCATATCATTCAATACCTAGGGTTCAATAGGATAATTTTGCTACTTTTGGCCTTTGTACTTTTCTTTGTACTTTTTTTTTGCATGTTATATGATTACTATATTAGTTACTGCCGAATATCCTGCTAAAATTGGATAAGACTTTCATGTAATCTATAAATTATTAAATAATTCTTCTGTTCTTGATATTTATTAATATTTTAACAATTTTGAAAATTCTTTGCATTTATTGGGACCTACTATAATTCCATTCAGTAGTATTTTTCATTTTCCAACACACGTTTTCTTCCTGTATTATCCATCTTTAAGTTTCTTTTAAACAAATTATTTTCTTAATATTTATTCATTAGATTGTTCAAAACTACAGTATCAATTTCTCTGAAAACTTCCAATTTTCTATAACATAATATATATGAATTAAATGTATATTTTATATATTATTTTCCTACACACATACATTAACATTCATTTATTTTTCTATCTAAGACATCTGAATATATGTAAAAAATATAACTTGGTCTATTGTTTTAGCAGTGAGTCATTAAGTTTGATGGTTAATACTATGCAATCTAATAAACTTTGTCTACTTTTTAATCTCATAAAAATTTCAATTTGGGCCATTATTAATTATTTCTCCTGTCTATTTCAAAGTACAAGAGAAAAAGCTCATAAAGTCAAGATGGAGAGAGAGTTTGACAATGTCCCACCAATGAAACTTCCTGCTATTCTGTGAAGGTCCACACTGCCTGCTAGGAATCTATCACCATATAATATCTTCTCCCCTTGATTCTAATTTCACTTAAACAGGAAGAGTTATAACTATCCTAAGTACTTTTTCATGTCTCAACTGGAGACTTACATTGGGGATAGAATAGCAGAACAGTCCCTCTTTTTGATAAAAAAAAAAAAGACTTGCAAATTTAATAGGTAAAGAACTACTTTGCAAATGGAACTGCCGGATAAAATGTACTACAGAACTATTTTTGGAAGTCCCAGAAAACTCTCCAGCATATGATCAAAATAGTGCCGAACTGGAAGTCAGTAGACTCACATTTATGTAACTCAAGAAGTAACCCAAGAATTTGCTATGGTCTCAGAATCCCTAGAAGCAAGACTTGGGCAAGATAATTGGAACAGAGCCCATAAGAATCCAATTTAATATTTTTAAGCTGCTAGTAAAACTTTCTCAATATCGTTAAAAACCGAGGGAAGGAAATTAGTCAGACAATAGTAGTATACATACATACATATATATATAATACTTGAAAAAATCCAGATATATTTTGTATATATTCCTAGAATATACCAAACTAGTATAAACATAATAATAACCAGCATGCTCAAAGCTTTATTTTTTTTGTTAAAACCATGTGTAGAAAAAGACCAAGAAAATTCTTATTACATTCCTTATTGGTAAGGCTAAACATATTTACGGTAATTAGATTGTCACTGTAATCAAAATCTTTACAACAGTAGTCTTATACTGTGTTGATTATGGTGACCAATATAGTCAACACTTGTTTTTACTGCAGAATACCAACAGATTGCAGAGTTTTATCTCAGTGCTCTATGAAGCTCTATTGTAGACACAAGTACTATATTTACTTTTTCAATGCTCTCATTTAAAACATCAGTGACGCTTTAGAAATTACACTAACTTTGTAATCGGTAACACTGGCCCTGTCAATTCTTCATTGAGGTAGGGACATAAATATTTCTGGAAAAGAAGCCCAAACTGTTCAAGTAGGAAGTGTGTTATTTCAGTCTGCATCTATGGTAGAACAGCGTTTTCTCAAGAGAGAGCGTAGATTATTCCAAATTATTCAAGGGAACTGAATCTGAAGTACCAGAGTGGAACGGAGCCTTATGAAATAGCAAGGCTTCTTTTATATTTTACTAAAAACAGACATCAGGGTGAAATCCCACAGATACCACGAACATGACACCTTCAATAACCTATTCTTAGAATCTGTATGAAAATTGTATGCCACTTACTGTAATATTCTTGAGAATATTGCAAATAGCTGACTTGGTTGATGTCTTTGTAAATTCATTAACTTTCGTATTAAATGGAATGTTTCTATTGTATCCAGGGAGGAACAAAAGACAAGGATTTTACAATGAAAATTACATTACATGATCGATCCTTTATTCTTACATATTGAAGCAGTATACATACCTGGATTAACTATGCACATGATCTTAGCAGGTAATTCTTCTTATATATTTGTATTAACATAATTCACTCATGTTTTACTAATAATATTCACATTTCTCCTCATGAAAGATGTTTCTGGATAGGTTACCTTTCAATGTTTTTAACTTCTTCTGATATTAAAAGAAAACTGGTCTGTCTAAGTGAGTTCTCCTGTTCTGTCTGCTTTAGTGGGCTGAAAAATACCATAGAGACATTATATCGTTCTTCTTAAATAGTTGACAGAATTTACTAACAAAACCATTTGTGCGTAATGGTTTTATGGAGAGGAATTTGGTTCTATTCAGTTTAATTCATATATATTCAGATAGCATTTCTTTCTTGTGAGAATTGTGCTATTATATAACTTACATGGAATTGGTCTATTTCAAGGTTATCAAATTTGTGAGGGTATATTTTTAAAGTATTCTCTAATTCCTGATTAGTGTCTATAAATTAGCAATATAATATCCTCTTTGATTTCCAATTTCTATAATTTTGCTCTCTCTCCTCTCTCTCTCTCTCTCTCTCTCTCTCTCTCTCTCTCTCTCTCTCTCTCTCTCTC
>NC_022029.1:15610609-15665403 GCF_000317375.1 Microtus ochrogaster
TCTCTCTCTCTCTCTCCCTCTCTTCCTTCCCCCTCTCTCTCTGTGTACCTGTGTGTCTCCACCTCCACCTCCCTCTTTTGTTAGTTTCATTTTCCGTTTGATTGATGGTATCTAAGAAATCATCTTTTGAATTTTTATGTTTAAAATATGATACTATTTACTTAATTCCAAAAATATTTCTGCATCTTAAACATGCAGAAGTGAGAGCATGGCAAATCGTGTGCACCCAGAGGCTCTAGAGGTTTTGTTGAAACAGTGGTTCTTTACGTTTCTGACAATGCAGATTTCTTTACACTTCATTTTCAAACAGTTTAAAAATCTACCACAATTAGCCCTAAAAAAATTCCAAACATTTTTTATGATACCTATCCACTCATACCTTTTCCCACAACCAGTTAATTTGTCAATTGAATACTAAAGAAGTGGGAAAAGTTACTTAATTATATTGATAGACAGTGAAATGATATTTGACAAATACCACAACTAAATATGGATAAAAAAAACCACTCAGTCCATTTCAACAGATGGAGGCCTCCTCAAGGTAGTAAGTGATAATTTGGTTTTAGATTTATATTTTTGTGTGTTTGAGTGTTTTTTTTGTGTTTGCGAGTGTATATATGTACATTGTATGTGTTCATACATTTCCACTTACTTACAAGCAGGCTCTCACTGCATGGCTCTGGCTGTCTTAGAACTTGCTTTGTAGATTAAGCCGGCCTCTGTCTCACAGAGCTCTGCCTGCCTCTGCCTTCCAAGTGCTGGCATCATGACTACCTAGGAAAGGTTATTCATAAATCACATGTAAACAACAGCATATGTCACAGCGACAAGCTGGACAACCTCCTGTGTCACTGAAGAAAGAGAGCGAAGTATGACTTACCATCCCTACTTAGCATTGTACTAGAGAGCTGAAGTAGTCCAACAAAGCAGAGCAAGGAAATAAAACTTCGTGCTCTTTACGAAAAATGTTTTTCTGTGCTTTCAAGTAACCTGATTGTCCATTCAGAAAGCCTCTAAAAAATGGGCAAACCCCAAAAATGACCGAGATAAATGTGCATGTAAATTCATACATAAAAATCAAGTGCTTCCCTACAGAGCAATAATTAGAGTAGAAGTTGAAATTTAAAAACTCATCATGTATGATACCAATAATATTCAAACAATAGGGGAAAAAAGAGAAGGAAAGCTTAGATATAATCCTAGAAAATGTATGCAGAATTCTATGATGAAACTTAAACTACTCTGACAACCAAATAAAGCATAAGTAAAAGAGAAGACCTTCTATGTCCACGGACTTAAATATGACCATTCATGTCTTTGGTTTAGAGGGACAGAGGAAACAGTCACAACTCCACCAAGCCATTTCATATTAAGCAAATGGCTTTAAATTTTGTAAGAAAGGGCAACTGAAGTAAAAGAGGAGAGGGGCTGGTGAAATGGCTCCACTGTAAAAGCATTTGTTGAAATGCTCTCCTTAGGGACATAGAGCATTGCTCTCTACCCTGCCACTTGTTGGACATTGGATCCTTTCAGAGAGTGCTGTGTAGACAGTGCAAGAATCCGTACATCAAACCTCAAGTGGGTCTGTGAGTTTACTTTCTTGTTGCTTGGATAAAATACACGAACAGAGGCAACTTAAGAGAGATGGGGGTTTATTGTGGTTTCTCCTTATAGAAGTCCATCATGGTGTGTGTGTGGATAGTTCTGTTGACAATACATCTGCAGTCAAGAAGCACAGATATGAATGCTCGCGTGTACCTAATTTTGACCTTTCTTATGTACTTCTGGACTCCAGCTTATGGAAGGGTGCTATCTACATTTAAAGTGGGCCTTTTCACCTCAACTAGCCTATTCCAGAGAAGAATTCTTTGCAGACATGTTTAGAGACATAGCACCAAAAAGATTCCAGGTCTTGGTAGGTGTCGTTCAATTGCCACCACAACAGGAGATGAAGGTTAATATTTCTTACCTTCATATGGTTGAATTGATGGTATATCCTCTTGGTATAAATTGATGAAAGGGTCAATTTCCTACTGCGGTCTTTCTCCAAAATTTCCAAATGATGGTTTGATCATGAATGTAACAACATCATATGACTCACATCAAAGACATTCTAAAGTTTTACCTGATCTTTAAAATGGTCCAGGTCAGAGATGGATTGATGGCTCAGCAGTTAAGAGTACTGGTTCATCTTTTAAAGGACCTTGGTTTGATCTGTAACACCCACATGAAGACTTACATCCATCTGTAACTCAGGTTTGTTTTCCGGGACTCACATGGTGGAAGAACAGAAAGACAGAATTGATATCTATGGATTGTCCTTTCCCTTCCACACATGATTTAAATCAGTGGTTTGTAGGCTTCCTAATGCTCTGACCCTTTAATACAGCTCCTTATGTTGTGGTGACGCCTCATCATAAAATTATTTTTTCTACTTTTATGAATTGTAATGTAAATATGTGATATGCAGGAAATATGATATGTGGCCCCCAAGGGGTTGTGACCCACAGGGTGAGAACCACTGCTTTAAAACAAATGCATATTATGAATGAGTTTATATATTCATGGTTTTGTTCTTGCTGGGGAGGTGGAGCATGAAGATCCTCCAGGAGAATACATAGTTAAAGGTTGCGAGGTAAATGTGTTAGTCTTGTGAGTTGTAAGGACTGGAGAAGATGAGAGAGGAGGGCACAACCACAGTCGCTGGGAACTCTAATACTGAAGACTGCTTTGTAGGGACTTCACAGGATGAGTGCTCAGTTTGTCTTACAAGGATGGGAATAAAGGATGAAAATCATTTCTGATTCTTCAGGGAAGCACTTCAGAGCATGGGGTAGTGTGCAGACAGAATATCTATGTGGGGGTTAGGGACACATTTGTGACTAAATTATATCAAAACAATTCCTGTCCTTTTATTATAAGAAATGAGAGTATTTTCTAAAATAGCAGTTTGTACAGAACCAAAGAGGTTTGTCTGAGAAATCTGCTCAGGTATTTTCACTGACATTAACATTTTTTCTTTCTTTATAAGAAAATCTAAACAGTTTAAGATCATGGATTCATTTGTTATGATCTACATTTTATTAAGGGCTTCTTTGATATGTGATTCTTTTATGTTTTAAAAGTTAAAGTATATATTTTTTGGACTGATTAGAGGGTGATATAAAGTAAAATATTGCTTGGAACCAAACGTTTAGACTTTTAAAATTGTTTCTGTTTTCTTTATTTTTTTTTCTTTAAATGTGAAAAAAAAAGTCACTACAGAACTAAGCCTTTTATTTGTATCTTGAATGAACCTTGGTAACTCCACAAAAGCTACTGAGAGCTCTCAAGGAACAAGTGAACGGCATGCCTCCAAGGACTTGTCAGCAGTTAACATTGCTTGTTTTCTGTTCTTTGTTTCCAAAAAGAAGCAACTTCAGAATTTGAACACAGAGAGCAGTCCTATTATGTAGGAGCCTGTGTAGAAAGTAAATGAAGCAAAAGCCTTTGCTTAGGACTTGTGGGCAGTGGAAAACAAGATGGTGTCAATTCCAGAGTTGCTGAGTTGCTGGAACATGACACTTAGGGAATTTATGTTCTCAAGGAAAATTCAATGCAGATTTATAAATCGGGGTAAATCTGAGAAGTTTGAGTCTTGACTGATTTCCTTTACGCTATTTACCACATTATAAGATAAGCAAGTGATTACATAGAGGATATGTTTTGTAAGTCTTCAAGAGGGTGGTCTGTATGAATACAATGGGACTTCAGTAAGGTATGCTAATCCTGTGTAACAGTATATTGTTTTATAGTGAGTTGTGCTTAGGTTGAGACACACCTGCATACATATGATGTGTGTGAATTCATCAGTTCACTCTTTTTTCTTTTCTTATTTATTCTTCTCTCATGTATTACATCCCAACAAATTTCTCCCTCTTCCTCTCCTTCCATTTCCCCCTCCCTATTCCTTATCCTCTCCTCTTCTGTTTCCCTTCATAAGAGGGCAGACCTCCCAGAGCTGTCAACCAAACAGGACGTAGCAAGTTGCAAAAAGATTAGACACATCCCCTCACATTAAGGCTGGAAGAGGCAACCCAGTATGAGGAGTCGGTCCCAAAAGCAGACAGAAGAGTCAGGGATAGCCCCTACCCCCACTGTTAGAACTCCCACAAGAAGACCAACCTCCACAATCGTTACATATATGCAGAGCGCTTAGGTCAGGCCCATGCAGGCTCCCTGAGTGCCAGTTCAGTTTCTACCCCTCCACTCTTAACCATTATTCTGTTTTTACATGAACTGAATGCCAAATCAAAACTTTCTCTGTATGCTTTAGCGTCTAATGCATATGTTGGTATGGTGTGACTGTCCTTCAGAATCCACAAATCCCTGTAATGTAATCCCTGATGTTGCAACCTTGAGAAAATTGGCCTTTCAGAGTTGATGAAGTCATGAGTTCTCTACCCTAATGAACAGAATTATGTTATTTGTACCAGAATGCATCACTTATTCCAAGAGCACTGTTATGAAACAGGTGTTCTCAGCTATTTTTTGAGCACAGCCCTTCACCTCAAAGATTTATGCCTGCTTCTGTATTAATCTCCTCTTCCTTGGCATGTGTGGAGAATGTGATACCTTAACAAGGTTCAGTGAATCCTTAAATGACTCTCTCGCATTGGCATCACCAGTCCTATTTGTTTCTTTGGTTACCAATCCTTTTCTACCTTCTTAACCTATAATTCAGTATTTTTTTTCATTTTTGCTAGGTTTTGATTTGGTAAGGCTTGATTTCTTGCCCTTAATTTCAGTTTGGTGTCATGTACCATTTCCATTCCTTATTTATTTATTTATTTATTTATTTATTTATTTATTTATTTATTTATTTATTTATTTATTTATTTATTCTGTTTCCTCCCCACCACCGCCTCCCAATTCCCTCCCCCTCCCCCAATCAACTCCCCCTCCCTCATCAGCCCAAAGAGCAGTCAGGGTTCCCTGCCCTTTGGGGAGTCCAAGGACCTCCCACCTCCTTCCAGATCTAGTAAGGTGAGCATCCAAACTGCCTAGGCTCCCACAAAGCCAGTGCATGCAGTAGGATCAAAACCCAGTGCCATTGTTCTTGACTTCTTTGTATTTAACTTGAGCCCAGCAGCAAATAATTTTCAAAATCTTTGTACCACAGTCCATGAACATCTGCCCGCTGCTTATCCCAATGTCTCTTCCTGAAATCTATTGTGCAAACGAAGGTAACAGTTCTCCATGCAAGCCTGCTCACTTTGTCTGAACAGACAACATTCAATCATTATGCCAGCAATCATGACTCTTCCACAGTCTTTCATTTTGGAACATTTTGCCATTTAGTTGGCTACTGGGTTTTCTTGATTCTTAACACATTGAGAAATTTCCAGCAAATCCCTTTTACCCATCACCACTATCATTGTTCAAGTTTATGTGCTGGATACTCTCATCCTGGGATCCGCAGTGTTCCAGACCTCCATTCTGTTTGCCCTTCAGATGTCTGGTGGGTTTTGATGAATCTGAGTGATCATTTCTAGAATAATATTGTCTGTTTCCTATCTAGAAAAAGTAGTGCTCATTTCAAATGTCTATTAGATGTGCTGTGCAGTTGGCTAAGTTCACTATAGTGTGTTCCTCTTTCCTCTTGCCAACACTACATAGAACATTCCCTCCTGGCTTTTACTCTCCCTTCTAACCCATCATTTTCTGCTTTCACAGTCATACCCATACCCACACTTGATGTGGGATGTCCTTCTGTATATGTGTTACTTTTATTAGTTGATGAATAAAGCTGCTTCGGCCAGTGGCTTAGCAGAGTAAAGCCAGGCAGAAAATCCAGAGCTATGTAGATAGAGTAGGCAGAGACAGAGAGATGCCAGCCAGCCACCCAGGAAACAGCACATGTAGAGAGTGAGGTAATGCCACAGTCATGTGGCAATACATTGACTAATAGAAATGGGTTAATTTAAGATGTAAGAGCTAGCTAGAAATATGCCTGAGCCATTGGCCAGACAGTGTTGTAATTAACATAGTTTCTATGTGATTATTTAGGTCTGCGTGGTCTCTGTTTCTACACACTAGCTCTGTGATTAGCTCTTACAACTTTTCTCAGTTAACATGGGGGAAATTGACAGCAAAGACATCTACCAGTTGATCTTTTCTGTATTCTTACAACCTAGAAAGCTTCTTGTGGTTTGCAGTCACACAGACACCTCTGAAAATTGTAAGCAGGCACCATATTACTGAAAGGTAACCGCTAAATAGTACTTATCCATATCAGTAGATTCTTAATAGTCAAAGTCTTCCAAAGACTTCCGTTTACCTCTGAAACTGCCAAACAAAACAGGGCAGATTACCTCAGCAAAGAAAATAAGAATAGAAAGTAAAGAATATTACAGTTGTAAGGCCATGTCTTAATATGATTTTGGAATAGATAAGCACTGGGCATTATAGTCTTGTATTATATAGGATACATATTATTTGCCCCCTTGTCGTTCTTATGTGTATCTTCTAGTTTTTATTTCACTTTCATCCCTACTACTTGACTCCATTCCTGATATTTGTTAAGGAAGTATAAGTTGCCCAACAAACAGTAAGCAATATTGCTTGATTATAAAAGAAGAACTAGAATGATCAAAATAATATATGTTAAAAATATAAGGTACACAGTTTGTATCAGATCCCTATTTAAAAAAGGCTGATGAGATTATAATCCAGTTAATCTACTGAATATACCATTAGGTAGCATGGTGCCTTGTACCTAGATTGGAATAAAGTAGTGAGCAAGGGCATTGCTTTAAGTTTGGGAGTAGAACGTCTCCTTACCACACAGAGAAGTTTGTGCACACCAGGCATGTCAAAGGTGAGGACAGAAATAACTCTGAAACTATTTAAAGACATTTCCGTTTTCTACAAATCATTTTCCAGAAACCATAATTATCCTTGAGATAACCACTTATTAATATAGACAACTTAATCATAGTCACTGACCCATGTGTTGTTTTTGGAAAGGACAGCAAGTGTAATGACCCAGAATGGAATTCAACCAACAGGTGACTTAGTCTGAATGAAAATAAACCCTGTGCTATTTATGAATCAAGGAATCTCCAGGCTTTGACATGAGGTGTCACACAGGACAAAAGGTCCTTTAGCACTTACAATATGCACTGAGAGTTTTCAGTGCAATTTATATGATACAAAGGATTTGTAAAAATGCCACATTTAGCCTAAGTGGATCCTGTGACTCATATTATTAAAATCGCTTCCTGTCTTACAGGTGACCTCCTAAGCCTTGAAGGATGGTTTTGTTTTGTTTCTTATAGTCATATCCTTCAACAAGCAAATCCATTTTAACAGGATAGTTCTATGTCAGGGAGGTTTAAATATCATCATAACTGTGTTGTCCATGATTTCCCTTCTCAAATTTTGATATCCTTACTAGCAGTAGACAGACTACTCCCTTTGTGATTAACTGCAACTTCAAAAATATAGATAAAACCTTTATAGAAACCCCTTTTCTCTTTCTCTTTGCAGGTTATTTTTTGTGTCCTTGTTTTTCTTTCTTTTCTTCTGCTTTCTCTTGCCTTTGCTCTTCTTAAAAGGCATCTAGGTAGCAGATCATCTTCCTCAGGGCTCTTTGTGTATGTCATTTTTTTCATTGGACTCTGTATTGGATAACTGCATCCAGATTTCTGCTTCAACACATACATCATCTAATCATGTTTCCAGATTTCTAGAACATTCTAGACATGACTTTGTCTCCACTTACTTATAAGATATCCTACTCCTGATGAACGTTCTTAAATGGGTATGAAAGGTTAAAAAAAAGGAGATAAAATTATGCTTGATGGCATGCAAATTAGGAAAGAGATATCCAGGGTAGTGTGGAGTGTCAGGAAGATTCCAAGAGGCTGATAAATCAAGGATGAGTCACCGGAGGTAGCAGAAAAGATCAGAAGACAAATGGATCCAAATCCCTAAAGGCAACAGAATGGAAGTTCATGAGACCCAGCCTGTCAGTGGGATAATGAGTGCGAGGATAATGCCGAGAAATGTGGCTTACGGGGTAAGCAGAGGCAAATTCTAAAAGGCTTACCCTTTGAATGTTGTCAGATTAGTACTTCAGAAATATGACTCTCAGGGTGGCATTAGAAATTAGATTTCACAAAAGCAAGACAGGAGTCTAGAAGACCAATCATGATGCTATTGAAGTAGGTCTCATGACAGAGACAGACTGAATTAGGCTAATTAGACATAAGGTTAGAGATAAGTAAATGGATTCAAGAAATAATTTAGAAGGTAAAACTGACATGAATTTTCAATTGGATGCATGTTATATGCAAAGTAATACCTCAAAAACTATGTAATTATATGGGGATTGAGTAATTAAGTAGATCCACAAAGAGATTACTAGAGTTTTAGTAAAGCAAGGTGCACTGGTTAGTTTCTGCTTTAACTAGTCTTAACCTAGAATAATCTTGGAAAACAGTTTCAACTGAGGGACAGCCTAAATCAGGCTGGCCTCTGGGGATGCTTATGAGCAATTGTCCTGATTGTTAATTGACATAGCAAGATACAACCCTAGGGTAGAACTATATCCTAGGCAAGGGCTCCTGAATTATATGACAGGAGGTAACTAAATGGGTGCAAGCGAACTAGGGAGGGCATTGCAATTCTTGCTTTGCTCCTGGCTGTCAACATAATATGTCTGACTGCTTGAATATCTGCCTTGATAGTCCTGAAATGGAGGAGTATGGCTTAAGTCAGATAAACCTTATCTTTCCCTTTGCTGCTCTTCCTTGGGGTGTCTTGTAATAGCAACAGAAATTAACTTAGGATGGATGGATATTAGGGTTCTATTTGAGATCTGCAGGACAGGATCCATCAGTGTAGCATCCAAGCTGAGATGCTTAGTATATACTTTGGTATGTGAAACTGGAAAACAGAATGGAGACTTGACTATAGTTTTAGTTTGGTGTCTGTGAGAGGAAACTCCTAAAAACGTGTGTATGACCATTGATTGCCCATCAACAAACACTTCCCATGACTGCAAGAAAAAAGGCAAGGATGTGAAGAACATGTATATATTTACTATAACTGAGTATGTGAGAGGGTGTCAAATATGACTTCCTATGTCCCTCATAATGTAAACATTGGTAACCTCTATAACATGACAAATGAGTGGGATTGGAGTGTAACGTCAGAGCAGAAATGTGCTTGAGAATAATGTTTAAAAGCAAGGTAAGCAGATTAAAGAAAAGTCAGGTGTGACTGTTGAAGTTTGCACCTGAATTATCTCCCACAATTCCATGTGTTTTATGCTTAGTTCCAAAGCAGTGTTTGTGAAGGCTGAGAATGTTTTAGGAGATGGGTCCTAGGTAGAGGAAATAGATCAGGGAGGAAGGGTTATTAGAATCACACCTTAGCTCCTCCTTGGCTGGACCTATGGTGACTATCAGATGGGAAATGAACAGCTCCCTTCTGCCATGGGCTCTCACCAGCATTGTGTTCGGCCAAGGTGGATGGGGCCAGTCAGTCCTGTATTGAACCCTCTAGAAGAGTCAGTCAAGAAAACCTTTCCTTCCTTGAGCCGTTTCTTTCAAGTATTTTAGTCACAGTTACAAAAATTAAATTATGTAGTTTCTAAAAATGGTATACTCAGTCTAACTGAATGTTGAGTGTAGGACAACATTGTGGTACTTACCGATGATAGACAGTTAACATGGTCCATTTTTGTGGCCAGGGCATTTGGTTGACAAGAATCATTGCTTAGTCTGAGAAAAGCATGGCAAAGGAGCTAGAATCTGAGCCAAATATCTTGTAACATGTGCAATTGCTTCAGCCCCTACTCTGGCACTGCCAAGTAATACAGACATATTTGCCAATCTGGAGATTAAATGGATATTATTTAGAGAGAATTAATTCGATAGTATAATCCAGAATATGGAAGGTAAAGTCAATGTAGCAAATAATGAAACTGCATTGTCGTGTTCAAACAATGCTTACGTTTGTTAATTTGAGGTTGTTTTCCTGCAGTGACTTTCCTCCTGTGAGCAGCACTGGTCATCTTTCTCTAGTAGCTAGAGGCAGTAGCTAATCAGGGGCTGCTGACATCAATGGAGAGTCACCAAGGGACTCCTGCCAAGGGTAGGGGTGGATTAAAGAATCTCTAAAGCACCTTCTAAATTTGAAATTCCGAATATCCTCCCTTTTTAAAATGCTAATTGGTTTCGAAGTTTCACCTCGTAATATAAAATTCTAGAAGCGTCTGAAATTTTAAGTAACTTAATTGCCATACTCACTTACTGCTAAAGTGAAATACAAGTTAGTTTAGTAGGGTGAGGGGCATATACTCACACACACACACACACACACACACACACACACACACTCACAAAGCCAGTGCTTTGACTTTTACTCTTTATTGCAATTCTTAAACTAGCTACACCCGGCAATTCATTTGCATCAATAATTGAAAAGCCATCAGTCTCCTCTTGTCTTGCACTCTTTGCTCTGCACACTAATGATATGCATGCTTGGCTATTGCCATAAAAATGCACCATAAATTTTTTAAAGATAATTCAACTACAGAGAATGAATCAATATGAACTACAGGGATAGCATATGAGGGGCCGTTTCTAATGTTGCTTAAAAACGGTGGCGTTCGTTGATGGGAACCTGTCACTGTCTCCAGCTGGGGTTTCAGAGCAGTGATTTCGTACTGTCTTCTTTAAGAACTTGCTAAAGGAACTGCATTCTCTTCAACAGTTTGTAGGTCACTCATTGTATTTCTTTGGATTTACATTTTCTGGTTTCTGTTGCTTCTAGTGACTTTCAAGAGAAAAGAATCCCCTGTATCTTATGCCTACCATCAAGTTAAGTATGAAACATGGTGTTAATTCAACCATTCATTTGACACTGTCATTTGTTTGCCCTTAATGGACTAGTGGTCTCATAAGCAGCACTATTTATTAAAAGGCACATATCTCAACAGCAATCTAAACGAAAGCCAATCTTAAGACGTGCAACGCCAGAAATGAATGATGTAAGCTGAGTCCAATACATGTGACCATTTAATGTACTTGGTTGTCTAAAGCTGGAGAAATGTTTGAAGGGCATCCATCAGCCCGAGACACCACATGCAGAAGAGTCAGAGGGTAGGCAAGACAGACACATCTCTCGTCGTCATGTAGGCCAGTCTCTACAGAAGCTGTATTTCCTTAATTATTTCACAATTTGGGTAATAAAAGAAGTAGGTGAATCCAAAGACAAACATATAGGCATCCCCCTGAATATTAACCTTCAGCAGGCGATGAAAGGAGACAGAAACAGAGACCCAAATTGGAGCACCGGACAGAAATCTCAAGGTCCAAATCAGGAGCAGAAGGAGGGGGAGCACGAGCAAGGAACTCAGGACCGCGAGGGGTACACCCACATTCTGAGACAATGGGGATGTTCTTTCGGGAATTCACCAAGGCCAGCTGGCCTGAGTCTGAAAAAGCATGGGATAAAACCGGAGTTGCTGAACATAGCGGACAATGAGGAATACTGAGAACTCAAGAACAATGGCAATGGGTTTTTGATCCTACTGCACGTGCTGGCTTTGGGGGGGCCTGGGCGGTTTGGATGCTCAACTTACTGAACCTGGATGGAGGTGGGCGGTCCTTGGACTTCCCACAGGTCAGGGAACCCTGATGGCTCTTCAAGCTGATGAGGGAGAGGGACTTAATCAGGGGAGGGGGAGGGAAATGGGAGGCGGTGGCGGGGAGGAGGCAGAAATCCTCAATAAATAAATAAACTAAAAAAAAAAAAAAAAAGAAGTGTGACTCACCTCCAAGCCCCTTCCCTAAACAGGTGTTTCCGGATAGCATGTCTAGATGGACCTCAACAAATACGATCTAAGTCTGCAAAGAGTAAGTACTCTATCAAGACTTACCAGGGGTGGGATGGAGCTGTAATTCTAGTCCGAAGCTGGAAGCAAAGATTTTTATTTACCTCCCTCCCCCCACCGAACTATTTCCAGAAAGCACATGCACCTTAGATACAGAAACATACTTTGAAACTGCATGTTTGGAGTGTAATTCTTTCTCTAGAAGCATGTTCAAGTATTTAGATAGGACTGAAACTTGTTTCTGGAGTGGACTCAATAACACATCTTAGCTTCAGGTTTTTGTGTCCAGAAATTTTATTATTAATCTGAGAAAGCATTGCTTATTTTCTTGTAATGTTCCTTCTATTTCTGAACTGTTTTAATTAATTTTCCCAACCAGGGATGCCAATGTAAAGTATATATGTCCATTAGGATACATACAAATACTTACATTGCATTTTTTTTGTTTGGAATGTATAGTTTTACTTGCATAAATTTAAAGGCCGCCGCTATATTATATTTATATTGGATATTTGAGGCATTACTTATCCATCGTATTATTTATCCTTACTTACAATACATCCATGGGTACACACACACACACACACACACACACACACACACACACAGAAACACACACACACATCATTGCATTCAACTACTTTGAACAGGTCCCTTATTGAAATTCTCTGCAATATGTGCTCAGGAATGGGAGTGATTAATTATAATTATAAAGCATATGCCCACTTAATTTCATGAAGGACCATGAGCATAATTTCCACAGTGTCTGAGGACCCTGATAAAATCAATGTGATAAAATCTTATCTGAGCACATCTTCCCAGCATGTGCCATTACAGTGTCTTTCCATTTTTTTTTTTTTGCTATGCTAAAGAGAGCTTCCTGCAATTACATTGTTGCTTATACTGCATTTTTTCCTGATTTCTAAATGGTTTGAATGATTCATTGGAGAAACTTAATGCCATCTCTCTGAGTTGATTTTTCTATTTTCCTTTTGAATTTCAAGCACCTCCCTCCCCCATCTCCATTTCTAGGAACAGCTGTTTGGTTTGGTGAAGGGAGATAAGATCAGGGGCAAAAGGAAGAGATTCAGGAGGCACATAGATTAATTCCTGTGTCCCTTTTTACTGTGACATTAGGCAGGTTGTTTAAGCTCCTGTTTTTTTTTTTTTTCTTACTTGCAAAGGAATAAGCCCTTAGTAGATGTTAAATCTAGTAATGCATTTATTATGAGCACTGAACTGCCAAAAACTAATTCTTTGAAACATAAACTGTCATTATTTGTGTTAAAAAAAAAACCCTGATATCCACTTCCCTTCCTTATGGGGCAATTTTGCCATAAAGGTAAAGTTAAGGAATGACAGATTAATTTATACTTATTGTCATGGTGACTTTATGTTTTCATTGGGTAGGAATCTACTTGAGTATAGTTCATATCTAATAAAATGCATAGGTCTTAGGAAGCTAAGATCATCACTTCATTTTTTTAAGATTTTATTTATTTATGTGTCCATAGGTGTATATGCTATGCATGTGCAGATGCCTGCAGAGGCAGAAGAGGGCATTGGATGACCTAGAACGAGAGTTACGTGCTTCCCTGAGCCAATTGATGAGAATGCTGCAAACTGAATTCTGAATCCATGGATCCATGGACGAGCAGTGAGTACTTTCCCCTGAGCCATTTCTCCAACCCCAAGGTTCATCCCTTCTTACAACTTAATTGATGCATATTACCACTGCGGCAAACAGGATTTAAACATTTCTCATGTCCATTATTGCCCTCCCCTCTTCTTTTGTGTATGATAACCCTGAGGTAATTATTTATTATTTCAGGAACCGAACCATACAGCTGTCCTTATTGTTCTTGACTTTCATACATATGGCATTATACTGTATTTACCCTTTTGTATCTGATTTCTTCAGCTCAATGGGTGCTTTTTAATTCATTCATATGTTGCCTTTACCCGTAATTCACTCTTATATGCCCTTAGCACTCGGTATTAATGCATTACACTTGCTCAGACATTCTCTTGTTGAGAATATTTTGGTTCTATTTAGCTTGGTGACATTTTCAATAAGGATGCTAAGAAGGTATTTTGTGAGAAGTGTGCATGTGTGCTTGTGGACAAAGGCACAGAAGTAGGATAGTTAGCTAAGAGAATTTACACGTAACTGCTAATGGTCCTTCAACATGCCTCTACCATTTTCATCCTCTCAGGAACAAGGTGATGGTACTTGTTTTTATGGGCTTGTCAGTAATTGATTTTGTTCATCATTTTCCTCGTACTTCAGCTACACATGGTGAAGAGTATTTCTCTGTGCTTGTGATTATCTTTTTTAATTTGTTTGACACAGTATCTCATGTCGTCCCAACTCACCAGGGACTCATTATATAGCTGAGAATGACCTGGAATTCTTGATCTCCTTGCTTCTACTTCCTGAGTCCTAGAATCACAGGCCATCCCCTGTGAGCCTAAAATCAATCTCAAGAATTTCTGCAGTTGAGGCAAGGGCTCTGCCAGAGCCCCATGGCTGTAATTTCATTTCCTGATAACTGATTCTCTATACTGGTGATCTCAACCTTCCTAATGCAGGTCCTTGTGTTTTGGTGAGCCCCAACCATAAAATTATTTTTTGTTGCTACTTCAAAACTGTAGTTTTGTTACAGTTATTAATCATTATGCAAGTTTCCGTGTTTTCTGATGGTCTTAGTTGACCCCTGTGAAAGTATAGTTCAGTCTCAAAGGAGTTGTGATCCACAGGTCGAGAACCACTGATCTATGCAAACATTTACTGCAGTTTTGTGTTCTTACTTGTGTAATATCCAATACCTTGTACATTCCTATTTTTTTTCATTTCTATTGATTGTCTTGTCCTCTTCTTCCTTCCTCTTTTCCCTTTGGTCTTGATCAACGTTTACTTTCCTTCACCTACAGATTTGTGGTTCTTTAAACATTTATATTAAATATTTATCCTATACAAATGTATATATGACATAATAAGTAATACTCATTTCAGTCTTTGGATTACCTTCCACTTTCAAAGTTGCCTTTTGAAAATGAGAATTTTAAACTTAACAAGACTTTATTCTCTTTTTCAATGCTTTTTGGCTTTCTGATATTATCTTGGTTAAGGTTTTTTTAATATTCTAATGTCACGAAGACATCCCCTAGACCATTTCTTTCAAGAAATTACTGTTCTAATGTTTATGTTAAGATATTTACAAGTGAGAAGATGTAGTCAATTATTACAAACAGAATTCTGGAGGCTCCATCATGCATCAAAATTTTTAATTTTTTTCCCTGCTGAACTGTTTGAAACTTGCCAAAAATTAATTCTAATGAGTATTTATAGAAGATTGAAAATTCCCATTATTCTTACCTCAATACTACACTGTCATTGTCACTAGATATTAATGTTTGAAATCAGGTAATATAAGCCCTCCAATTTAAACCTATTTTTTTCCAAATTATTCTTGGGTACTTCAGATAATATGCTTTTCACTATAAAGCTTATAATCAGCTTAACGGTTTCTTCAGGAACAACAACAAAAGCCTAGTGGAGCTTAACTGCAATTGGGATTTATTTATAGAAAATGGCTTGAAAATTGACATCTTAACAATTCTCAATCTTCTAATCTATATACATGACATATCTCTCTCCCTTTTGAGATTTTTAGGTTTTCTTGTCAATATTAGGTAGTTTTCAATTCTAAGGTTTTACAAATCTTTCATCTGATTAATTAATGGGCTTGTAAGTGTTTTAGGAAATATTAATATACAAACTACATTATAACTTACAAATAGTTCGTGGTTTTACAGATGTTTGAGCCTTGGGATGCATTTATATCCCAATGAGTCCCTGATTTGAAGAAAATGTCATACATTTAAAATGCACTTTATTTACCAAGCATTTCAACTTAGCAAGAGAAAGAATGGATGAAGCCGGGCGGTGGTGACACACGCCTTTAATCCCAGCACTCAGGAGGCAGAGGCAGGAGGATCTCTGGGAGTTCGAGACCAGCCTGGTCTACAAGAGCTACCCTGTCTTGAAAAAGCAAAAAATAAAATAAAATAAAAATAAATAAATAAATAAATAACAAGAAAAAATGGATGGTTTATACACACGCACGCGCACACACGTGTGCACACACACACTATAAGCCAAATGGCAGCCCATGACTTACAATGAATGGGCAGTATTCGGAGAGCATCTTCTAGCGCATTGTTAGGCTAGAAAACAACTTCCATTTTTACTGAATGTATCTTTTTTCTGCTTATAGTTTTTACATCACTGCCATGTCATAAAATTAATGTCAGGGATTGTCTATTCAAGAACTATAATTAATTTCTTGTGCACTGAGCATGTATCCTACTTTGCTAAATTCAATTATTCATTCGAGAATATTTCTGTACATTTTGTATCTTGTGCATATGAAGTAAACCATCATTGAAAAATAATGGTTATTTCTTCTTTAGTTCTTTTGTACCACCTGTTCTTCTTGCTTTTTTTTATATTCACAGCACTCATAGTGCGATACTTAGTAGAAATAAATAAGAGAAATTTTCTGAAACTTAGTGGAAACACATGCAAACATTTAGTAACAGTAAATATGATGACAAGTATATTTCTTATGGATAACCTACATCAAATTTGAGAACATTTTTTGTTTTGCTTTAATCCATAGTTTGAGGTGCATTTCCAAATGAACAACCATGAAAACATGCATACAATTAAGGCTGAACTGACTGAACAGATTCTATTTCAGTACATGCACACACATGTACATGTATGTGTGCAACAACACAGTAAAAAAGGGACACTATGCATTTGAAGGAGAGCGGGGAGGGGCATATGGGGGTTTGGAGGGAGGAAATGGGGAAATGTTGCAATTTTCTTATGATCTCAAAGAAAGAGAAAATGTCATATATAATGTTTGATTTCTTCTTGCTAAGCATAGTTCACAGACATATATCCCATGATGTAATATAGGTCTGTGTTTTTGCTGCTTTTCATGCTCTTAATGGGAGAGAGAGAATGTTGTAAACAGAGAGAGGAGAGAGAGAGAGAGAGACAAAGAGATAGAGACAGACAGACATACACACACACACAGAGATCATGTCTTTGGATTGTTTTTGTGTGTGCGTTTCCTTCAGTAGATATACTGCTGTAAATACACACCTATCCATATGAGAATTTATTATTTAACTACTTTAGATCAATGCCTAAATTTATATTTATATGACAATTCTATTCTATTTAAAAAAACACTAATTTTTCTACATATTTCCCAGACCATATAGCAATTTCACCCATAATATGAAGAATCTCATTTTGCTATTTCCTAGATAAGACTTGACATTTCCCACTTTTCACAATTTCTCTTCCCTATATGCTTGTGGTGGTAAAATATAATAATTTTAATTTCTGCTTTCCTTAATAATGTTGTATATTCTCATATATTTCATGAGTCTTTCAATAGTACTTTTGGAAAAATGAAATGTCTCTATGAATTCATAAGTACTTTTAAAAGTAGTTGGTTTACCATCTTCTGTTGATTCCCAGAATTCTTTACATATGTAGATACTATAAAGTCTCTATTAACCATGCCTTTTTTTTTACTTCTTTTAATAATGCTTTTTAAAGTACAGGCATTTTTATGTTTATTAATTTCTATTTGTTTTAACCTTGCCTTGCAATTTGTGTTCCTTACTTAGGAATCTGTTGATAAATCTAAGGTCATGAGGATTTACTCTTAAGTTTTCTTCCGTCAGTTTCATTATTTAAACCTCTTTATTTCAGTCATTAGTTTATTTATAGTTAATTTATGCATATTGCTTGGAATTGAGAGTGTAACTCCATTCTCTTGTACATAAATATACTATATTGCCCCAATATCTGCTAAGGCTCTTCCTTCCCCCATTGAATAATCCCTCCCCAAATCAAGCTACAAGAATCCCCTAATTAGCTTTTTAAAAAACAAGCTCAGCCAAACTCCTCCTTTTTCCAATATTTTCCTGAGAGAAGATAAGAATCCCAAAGATTAAAATATTACTCTTTAGAATAAATTTGACAAATTATTATGTATAGCAGACCCCCTCCCAAAAAGGAGACAAAGTTGAGCTCACACAAATAGCTAAACTTAATAATAATTTTGAAGATTCTTAAACATGCTGATAAGAATAACAAACAATGAGAGAAATGTATTAATGGGGCTGCATGTTTGTTTCTCAGCTGCCCAGACACCCAAAATAATCATACAGAAACTGTATTAATTAAATCACTGCTTGGCCAATTACTTAAGCATATTGCTAGCTAGCACATACATGTAGAATTAACCCATCTCCATTATTTTATAATTTACCACGAGGCTTGTGGCCTACCAGCAAGATTTCAGCATGTCTCTCTGGAGGTGGCTCCATGGCTTCTCTCTGACTCTGCCTCCTTTCTTCCAGCATTCAGTTTAGTTTTCCCCACCTAACTCTACTTTACTCTATCACAGGCCTAAGACAGTTTCTTTATTAACCAATGGTCTTTACAGCATACAGAGGGCAATCCCACATCAAAGAAAACTGAAGATCAGACATAGAGATTCATCAGTGACTTTGTAGCTCTTCTGCTAGTCTCTGGTCTCCCTGTGCATCCTTGTGCTAGAACCAACATATTTCCATCCCAGCAATTGTTGAGTATGTATCAGAACTGTGAAGTATGAGCCCATCAGTACTGTTCTTATTTGTATAATTTGACCATTCAAGTCCTTTAGAAAAATTATCTTTTCCAATGCTCAAAAACAAAACAAAAAAGAACAAACAAATAAACAAAAGAACTGGGTTTTTTGATATTGGGAATTTTCATTGAATCTGCCAATGACCTTGGATAGCATTGACATTTTAACAGTAATGGACAGTACGGTGGTTTTGGAATGATTCTCTTTGTTTGTTTGTTTGTTTTGTTTAAATATATTCACTTGCCCGGCGGTGGTGGCCCACGCCTTTAATCCCAGCACTCGGGAGGCAGAGGCAGGCGGATCTCTGAGAATTCGAGACCAGCCTGGTCTACAAGAGCTAGTTCCAGGACGGGCTCCAAAACCACAGAGAAACCCTGTCTCGAAAAATAAATAAATAAATAAATAAATAAATAAATAAATAAATAAATAAATATATTCACTGATGCTTTGTAATTTCCTTCTAAAATTCTTCCACCTCCTTGTTTATGTTTATTCTTTCAGGTACAATTGGGAATGGAGTTGACTTCAGCAGGGAAAGACATCACATTTACATTGCCCAATACAATCTTACAGTGACTTCCTCATAAATCCCCCATCTCAAGTTTGAGGAGTTTTCTTCTTTTCCTTTTCCCATTTACTCAGCATTATGTTGGATAGGTTTTTGGCTTACCTGATGATTGTTTCCTTCCAATATGATGACCATATTTTAAACAGCTGATGTATCACAGTGATTGATTCCTTACCACACACCAGTCACACCAGCATTCTTTGGATAAATCTCATTTGGTCATAGTATGTAAAATATTAAGTATGTTAATGAATTTTATTTGCTAGCACTTTGTTCATCTTGGTTAGTGGTATACTGACTGACATATTGTTTCCTTGAAGCTTTCTCTGGCTTTGTACAATCTGATGCCCTTCCTATTAAGTGATTTCCGAAAGGTTTCTTCTATTTCTACTATTTAGAAGATTTTTGGAAGAAATCATGTTAAATTTTGTAAGTGTTAGATATTAGTGATTACAGACACAAACTCATTAGAATTTGTTTTCTTTTTTTGATTCATGCTTGATAATCTCTGTGTTTCCTATAATTTGCTACTTTCTTTTATGTTGTCTAATTAACTTTTGCATAATTGTTCATAATATTTCTTCTTCTTTTGCATTGATAGTAAAGTCCCCATTCTCAAGTTGCATATTAGGAGTACTTGTTTGTATTTGCCTGTGTGTGTATATGTGTGCTTATGTGTATGCTTGTAAACATGCATGTATGTGTTTGTGCAGGTACTTGAGCACACACGGGTGTGTGCACATGTACACATGTGTGTGTGTGCATGTATGTGTTACCATATCTATTTGATTGGGGATATTCTGAATAATGATTTACCAGTTTTGTTCCATGGAATTGTTTCTGGATTCCATTGACTTTTTTCTTAGAAAAATGTTGGGAGAATGAGTTTGACTGAATTCAGTCTTTCAGATAAATTGGTTGGGAAGTTCTCCTGAGTTCAATTGATTTAGTTGAACTCCTCTTCCAATTCTTGGTAGCCATATTTGAACTTTACCTTTTCAAAGAGCAATCAGGGTTCCCTGACCTGTGGGAAGTCCAAGGACCACCCACCTCCATCCAGGTCTAGTAAGGTGAGCATCCAAACTGCTTAGGCTCCCACAAAGCCAGTACATGCAGTAGGATCAAAAACCCATTGCCATTGTTCTTGAGTTCTCAGTAGTCCTCATTGTCTGCTATGTTCAGCAAGTCCGGTTTTCTCCCATGCTTTTTCAGACCCAGGCCAGCTGGCCTTGGTGAGTTCCCAATAGAACATCCCCGTTGTCTCAGTGTGTGGGTGCACCCCTTGCAGTCCTGAGTTGTTTTTTTTTTTTTTTGAATCTTGGAAATTAAACCATAGAGATAATTAGGAGATCATTTATGTCTCAGAGATGAGTTGCTATTTTTCGAATGCTGGTGTTTTAATTTATAGGTGGAGTTTTGGAGAATCTGTTGAAAAATTTGTATGCTTTGCTTCTCACTTGTACAGTTTCTAATGTTCTAGGGGTCTTTCTCCTTTTTACTCTCCTATATGAGAGTTAGATTTTATGTTGCAGCATCAGACTGTAGCTTGCGCTCCTCTAGATTTTGATCCCTTTTCAGCTCCCACACATATTCTACACATCTATAGAGAGTTCGTTCCTAAAAACTTTGGCCTCCAATGAGTGTATTCTTGAAGTTATTTTCTGCTAGTCCTTTATCTCCTAACAGGAACCCCTAATCTTTGGAAATTCAGGTTGTCTGGACTGTTTGATGGTGTTCTAATGAGTTAGCTGGTTTCCTCTTAAACAGGGACATGAACTCTTGCAAATTTTTCCACTGAGCTTCTATTTATTATACATATATGTTCACTTCTTTTTTAGGCTTTAAATAATTTTTTATTCATTTTACATACCAACTACAGTTCTTCCTCCATCCCCACCTCCATCTCCCCGCAATATCTCCCCTCAATCCACCCTCTCCCAGCCACTCCTCAGAAAAGGGAAGGCCTCCCTTGGGGTGTCAACAAAGCCTGGCATATTCAGTTGAGGCTGAACCAAGCCCCTGTTTCCCTACAAAAAGCCTGAGCAAGGAATCCCACCACAGGGAATGGGCTCTTAAAAGTTAGCCCAGGTATAGATCCTGGTCCTACTACCAGGGGTCTCACAAACAGACCAGGCTACATAACTGTCGCACACATGCAGAGGACCTAGTTGAGTCCCATGCAGGCTTCCAAGCTGTTGGTCTAGAGTCCATAAGTCATATGTTCTTTCTAAGACAAGTTTTGTCATGAAGCCCAGGCTAAGGAATACCTTGTTTTGAAGTTCCAGAAATTCATGTTAGAATTCACAAAGACAATATTTCAGACTAAAATCTGAGTATGAAAACTTGCTTGTATTAGGGATGAGACCAAAGTTTATCCTCATATGTGAATATGTCTGAAAGTCTGCAAAGCATTAGATCTGCTCTCTTTCTGGGCTATGAGCCATCTGAGTCCTCACATCTGACACGTGTATTTTCTGACTGTTTTATCAACTGCATATATTTCCTCTTATCTCCTCTTACATGGAAATAGTCTATAATTCCCCGTGATGTCCATAACATATGTTACATGAGAGCTGCACTTGTCTATGGACATAAGGATAAATATTTAGATTGCAACTGGAAACTATACTGGTTTCGGGAGATGGCAGTAATACATTCTCAGCCTTCGGTAGTAGACTAAACAACAACCAGGATGATTTCTCTTGTTCTAAGTGGGTCTTAACTTGAGTTAGATGGTCTGTTGGCAGTCCCCAGGATGTAAGTGCCACTACCTCACCTTTCAGAATATCTTGCCATTCTGGACATGGCTGTGGTTTGTAGGTGTTGCAGCTGGGTCATATAATTTATTATTATTTCCTTTTGGAAGCTTGCCATAGCTCCTTCTGGTACTCAGAACTAGTTGTTAAGGAGTAGGCTCCCATTTCAGATCCATTTTAATTCTTCCAAGTTCTAGATCTGAAGTGTGTGGTATCTTCAGCAATAGGGTCTTAACATTTAAGTTCTTGGAGGCACCAAGAGCAACGACAGTAGACATAATGTTTTGGGATACTCTTAGATTCTTTTAGTCAACAACTTGAGAGGAGGTTTCCCATGAATACCATAGGGGTTTGTTACTCTGCATATTTTTGTGGTGGGAGCATTATCACCTCAAGTGGAACCTCAAGCGTGTGTAGTAATTTTAAGTTAGTATGAAATAATAATCTGTATGGCTTTTTCAAGCACCCTTAGTGGTATTTATTTCTCCTCCCTCCTGTTTATTTCTCTTCTGTATCACCCTCTCTCCGATGCCCTGTTAAACTCTCCCTCTTTTTCCCATATCCAACAGCACCTGTGTTTTTCTAGTCCCCTCTCTAGAGGGCCCCACCACAGTCTCGATTGAGTTTCCTGGTATATATGTCATCTTTTTCCAAAGATGCTTCTATATACAGCAGATAGAGACCATTACAGAAATTTATAATTGTTCAAAATGCAAATAACAATTATAATAATTCTATATAATAAGATAATATAGATAAATAATATATGACAGGAAAATGGTACTCATAAGATCACAACAGCATGGGTATCTAAACAGAACCTAAGAAATACAAATACCAATTGACATGCAAACACGGTAGAGGAAATATCACAGGGCCCATCCCTAGGTAGACTTAATGGCTGCTGAGAGAAGGAGAATCATTCTACAATCAGGGGCCTCTGATAGGTGATTTAATCCCAGGTTGTCAGCTCTAAACACATGTGCATGCAAACAACAAGAAATAATCACAGCATTGGGTGTTTGCATGTTTATAACAGTAATAATTAAACAAGAAAAGGACATGAATTTTAGAGGGGATGGCAATATTAGAAATTAAATAGAGGAGAGGGAGAGGAAATTCTATTAACACTGTGTTTATGTATTAAGTCTCAGAAAAATAATAACTGAATGATAAACATCTTAAAAGGAAGAAAAGTCCAGAGAGGAAGATAATAGGGTAGAGATAGGGTAAAGGGGAGAAAGTGTTGTTGAAATATAGGGAATGGAAGAGTAGACAGGAGACCCTGGAGAAAACCCTGGCATAGTGCCGCAGAGCAGAGTCTGGTGTCTAGAGCTCAAAACTCCTAGTCCACGCATGTTCAGTTTCAACTCCAGGAGAAAACAGCCAGTGAAGGAGCAGAGGAGGCTGGCCCTGTTCCTGTAAGTTATTTCTGGATGCATTATTCATATTTGATAAATCATTTAGATGCAAATACTTTATTAGCTTATAAAGCACATTATATGGTTTTAAATTGTTAATACAGGCTGTTGTGATGCATATTGTACCCCTGAAAAGCAATGCATCACTTTAATTCATAGCCTCATTATAAAGCTTGTTACAAAGCGCTGCATTATTGCATGAAGGATGGGGGGTAGCATTTCTGCAAGGAAACTGAATGTTTTATTTACATCATCAGTGGCTTAGATTAGCTGCTCAGAAATGCACTGGAAGATGCAACAGAATCATAGCTTAAACTTAAATACAGACTGAATATCTTTCATGTGAGTTCTCATGAGGACCTGGAATATGGGTCTAGTCTGGTTACACAATAACTTTTCAGAAGGTTCTTGCTTGAGTAATCACTTGGATGGTGACCTTGGACCAATTGTCTTGTCTACTTCTCAACAATATCTACAAACACTGTTACAAAAACTAGACATAGCTTTTCATTTATTAGAAGGTATCTTCCTGGATGACTGGAAATAAGCTAGCAGTAGGCACTTATCCATGGCATCATAGAGTTTAGTAATACTTCTAAAGTAGAGAAAAAATTATAAAATATAAGAAATATCAAAAAATTAAAATTATATTAAATAAAAATACATGTTAAAAAGAGTGTTGTAGGACTCTCTACTTTGTAGATAATAAAAGCTGTGGAACTGAAAAGTTAACAAAGTATCATAAGTCTAAGTCATCTGCTGACCTTTATTTCAATCAACCTTGACAATAATTTTACATTATGTAACTCTAAATCTTTGTTCACTTGTTGTAATTGGAGAGGCGGGGCTGCGTCCCCAGCACCCTGGCCGCCTAGCTAGCTTATGCCCCGAAATAACAACACACAAATTGTATTCATTTAAACACTGCTTAGCCCATTATATCTATCCTCTTCTCGGCTAACTCTTGCACCTGGACTAGCCCATTTCTAATAATCTGTGTACCATCAGTCTTACCGGGAAAGATTCTAGCCTACGTCCATCCTGGGTTGGAGCTTCATCGCATGTGCCTCAGAGAGCAGAGCTCTCACGTCTGCAGGGAAAGGGTAGCATGGCGTCTCTCTGAGCTCACTTCCTCTTCCTCCCAGCATTCTGTTCTGTTTACTCCTCCCACCTATGTTTTAACCTATTAGGGCCAAGCAGTTTCTTTATTGCTTACCCAATGAAATCAACAGATTGATATATGACACTCCCACATCATTCACTCATTTTAATTTTGTCCTTAGGTAGATCATCTATTCCCACTGGTTTGCAGTTTTCCCATCTTTAGAATGAAAGTAATTGGCAAGTTTCTAAGAATATTAAGTGAACAAATACATAGCCAAGAGTTGGAAGCATTGAAGTTGTTCGGTAAACACTTGTTATCACAATTGTTAGGTACTTGAAGACAGGAGGTGGGAGTGCTTCTAAAGCTTATGTGAAGCATTCACAGTTAACATTAACCGCAGTAAAGCATCAGAGGTATAATTATACTTTATCGCAATGAAAAAGCTCTTTTTGTGTCAAGTATAATCCAACTGAGCAATCTCTGCCTCGGTATCTTTGGTCTTGTGAATTGTGAAATGTGCTCTTTTCTGGACCATAAAATAGTGTCTTCTCTTCCAAATTTAGTAGTGAGTATTCATAAGGAAAGAAAAACTGGGGGTGATTTTGGTTATATGAGGGGAGGAACTTTAAAGAGCACGGAATTTTAAGCAAATGCCCAAGACCCACACGAGATCAAGGCAGACATGATCCCAGCATGGAAAAGGGAAGGGAATCATGACCCCTCCATTTCTAGCTGAGGTGCTAACAATAGTTGATGGCCTCTTGGGAAAGAAAATTAGTTTTCTTCAAGGCTGTAACCTTTGGTAGATAACTATGTGCCTATGAATGTACTCAAACATAGGCATACATGTGCATGAAAACTGTGACTTGGCAGATTATCAAAACAAAGACTCAAATTTGTATGGGACTGAGGTCGTAGGAGGTGGCTGTGGGAGGACATAGGGAGAGAAGAGGGTCTGAATATGATAACAAAATATTATAAGGAAATATCAACAAATAAAATTATATTAAATAAAAAATACACGTTAAAATGTTTCTGTGTGCCTGGGAAAGAGATTCATATCATAGAGGATAGAGCACTGGTTTATTTTTTAAATATACACTATATGCTTCAAATCTTCGAGTGATGGTACAATACCTTTGTGTACACTGGCAGCACTGAGTGGACATAGCTGGTTAAAAAGGAGAGTATGTGGATTGTAGCTGCTTATTCCTTTCTTTATGTCTAATATCCACTTGTGAGTAAGTACATACTATGTTTGCCTTTTGGGTCTGGGTTACCTCACTCAGGTTGACTATTTTCTAGTTCCATCCATTTGCCTGCAAATTTCAAGATGTTATTGTTTTTTAGTGCTGAGTAGTACTCCATTGTGTAAATGTAGCACATTTTTTTTATCCATTATTTGGCTGAGGAGCACCTAAATTACCTCCAAGTTCTGGATATTACAAACAATGCTTTTATGAGTATAGATGAGCAAGTGTCCTTGTGATATGAGTGTGAATCTGCTGGGTCCTGAGATAAATTGATTCACAATTTTCTGAGACACTGTCATAGGAATTTAAACAGTGATTGTACAAGTTTGCACTCCTACCAGCAAAGGAGGAGTGTTCCCCGCTACTTCATGCCCTCTCCAGCACAAGTTGTCATCAGTGTTTTTGATCGTAGCAATTCTGACAGGTATAAGATGGTATCTCAGAGTTGCTTTGATTTGCATTTCCCTGATGATTAAGGATCCTGAACAATTATTTAAGTATACTTCAACCATTTGAGATTCTTCTGTTGAAAATTCTGTTTAGATTTATATCCCATATTTAATTTGGATTATTTGGTATTTTGATGTCTAGTTTCTCAAGTTCTTTATATATTTTGGAGATCAGCTCTGTGTCATATTTGGGGCTTATGAAGACCTTTTCCCATTCTGTTGGCTGCCATTTTGTCTTATTTACCACATCCTTTGCCTTAAAGAAGCCACCCCTGAGAAACTAGGTAACAATGAGGGCCCTAAGAAAGACAGTCATGGATGCCCCTAGGAAGGGGAAATAAATAAGATCTCCTGGAAAAAATAGGGGTGTAAGGGGAAGGAGTGGTGAAATGGAGGGGAAGCATAACATGAGGTAATGGGATGGTTGAGTTGGGCGAGGGACAGATAGGGAGAGCAAAGAAAGAGATATCTTGATAGAGGCAGCCATTATGGGGTTAGGGAGAAACCTGGTACTAGGGAAAGTCCCAGGGATATACAAGGATGACCCCAGCTAAGATACCAAGCAATAGTAGAGAGATTGTCCAAACTGGCTTTCCCCAGTAATCAGATTGATGACCACCCCAATTGTCATCATAGAATTTTCAGCCAGTAACTAATGGAAGCAGATGCAAAGATCCACAGCTAAGCACTGGGCCAAGCTCCTAAAGTCCAGTCAAAGAGAAGGAAGAGGGATCATATAATCATATAATCATGATCAAGATCATGATGGCAAAACCCACAGAGACAGCTGATGCAAGTTAGTGGGAGCTAACTGGCTCTGAATTACAGCTGGGGAATCTGCATAGGTCCGAACTAGTCCCTCTGAATGTGGGTGACGGTTTTCTATGGTTTGGGCAGTCAGAGGAGCCAATGACAATGGGAGCAGAATTTATCCCTAGTGTATGAACTGGCTTTTTGGAGTCTATTCCCTATGGAGGGATACCTCCCTCCCCCACCCTCTGAGAGTCTTGATCCTGTCTCAGCTTGATATGGAAGACTTTGTTGACTCCCCATGGGAAGTCTCACCCATTCTGAGTGGATGAGGGTGGTTGGGGGGAAGGGAAGGAGCCAGAGTGTAAGACAAAGGTCTTGTACCCTGTTACTTGCATTGTTTTAAGAAAACGCTGATTGTCCAGTAGCCAGAGAGGAAGTATAAGAGAGGCAACTGGGCAGGAGGTAGAGGTGGGGCAACAAGAACTGGGAAGAGGAAATAGTCAGTCTGAAGTTATCACCCAGACACAGAGGAAGCACAATGAGAATGCCTTGCTGATAAAAGGTACCAAGCCATGTGGCTAACACAGACAAGAATTATGGGTTAATATAAGTTATAAGAGTTAAGAGGAAGCCTAAGATAATAGGCCAACCAGTTTATAATTAATGTAGACCTCTGTGTGTTTCCTTGGGACTGAACAACTGTGGGACTGGGCGGGAAAGAAAACTCTGTCAACACAGGAGTGAGGGGAGGGAAGGGGAATTGTGATTGGTATGTAAAATGAAAAAAAATCTTTTAAATAGTATAAACAAAAACAAAACAAAAAGAGTATGTGAATTTTGGAGGGGAAAAAGGAAGGCCTGGGAAGAGTAGCAAAAGAAGTAGAGCACTGGGTTTGAGAAAAATATATAAAATTCACAGAGAAGTGTTTAAAAGCATGCGGCCTGAGGGGCAGAAAGTAATGAGTCCATGCTGATTGGTAAAGGATAAAATGCTTCTTCCTCAGAGTCTGGCATTTGAGAGTCATGCATCAATGTGCATAAAGTGAGTTAGCACTAAGGTTAGATTAGTAGGAAGACCAATCATCCATATGTTTGAATATTGCAATTGCGATGTCATAATCTGGACTGTCATCTTGAACTTCCCTCTATTTTCTTGACATCTCTACCATCCTCAAGTTAAATGGAGAACTAGAGTCTCATGGTGATACTATTTTCTCTCTATGCTTTAGAAAACTATATTAATGTGTGTACTCCTTATGAAATACTTGCTACTGTCAGTCCCCTAAGGGAGTCTAAGGACAGCAGACATAAGACATCTTTTGAGAGGAGAGCTCAGCATGACCTGATTGAAATTACCACCTTTGAGTCCAAAGATGGGTCTTTCATGTCTATAAAGAATATGCAGTGACCATAGCCCTTCTATTTGTAATGATGGGATACAGAGGACTGTGTCTCAATGATCACCTGCATGTTGTGACTTTAGTCTTTGCTAGAAATACTTTTTTCAAAATATAAATAGCATTTTTCACCATGTTGGAAACAGAAAAAGGAAGATGAATCTCACATATTTCAGTTAATGAGATTGAGTGTTAGCAAGTCATTTACATCAAGAATAAGCACAAGAAGGGAAAGAGGGATTTGTAGAATTCCCTCTTTTTAGATGAAATATGTTCTAACAGGTGAATATCCAGACCAAAAAAGCAAATTTACCTGGTACTTTGTGATTTCTGAATGCATGTGCTGCAGAAAGAGGAATACAAAGCCCAAACATGCCCCCAAAGAGAGAGTCATGAACATTGGCTGACTTTCTTCTAATTTTCTGTTTACAAAAGTAGCACCTGCATGCCTTCCCTGGGATTCCAAAACCGTGACATTTTTACTAAACCAGGAAGAGGAGGAGTGATGAGATCCTCCCTCATTCACTCGGCATCAGATTTGGCCAGAATGCAGAAGGATCTGTGATGTTGAACTTGCATGCAGAAACTCACAGATGCACAAAGAAACTGTGTCGTCATCAACAGTATTAAAGCGGTCAGTATGCACACAATTGGATTCTGTTTTTAAAATACCCAGAGATGTGTGCATATTTTAGCAGCTCCAAATTCAATGTTCTAGTTTCTAGAAAATGACTTCCACGGGCACGTTGAAACCTATTAAACAGATGTAAACTCTTTTATCCATGTTTTTCTCAGACCAATTTTCAGCCCTATTTCTTGTTCTAAGTGATTGTAATCTTATAAACCTACATGCTGCCTCCTGCTTTCTTGTCTAGATTAGTCTTTGCAAAAGAAGAAAGACAAAAAAGAAATGGTTTCTCTTTTTATTTTTAAAAAAATTACATTATAATTACATCATTTCCCTCTTCTATTTTCTCCCTCCAAACACTCTCTTATATGATGCATAATTTATTTCTACTTTTAAAATCCAGGGACTCTTTTATTATCAGTTGTTGTTCAAACACATACACACACATACACACACACACATACAAACACTCACATACATACACATGTACATATATACACATAAACACACACAAGTATATATGATCTTAACTTTCAAATTTACTTGAAAAATTTAAACAAAGCAATAGGCTTCTTTTAGGATTCATTTACTTACTGTAAAACAAGAAAGCAAAACACTTAAGAAGTAACATAAAAGACATGTACATGTTTTCAAATATAAACAGTATATGCTTACAACCTATGAATAAGCAATCCCTTTCATCTATTCAAATATTCTTGATGGGGAGATCATGGCTGTCGAAGGCAGGGTTGTATTGAGATCTGAAGCCTTACCACTTATTCCTACTTCACATATACAAGACCGGGTGTTGAAAGCTTCAGCCTTACTCTGTAGTTTGTGATAGCGCTATGATGGATTGGTGTTATTTATGTCCCATTTCCTGTGCCTGATTCATTCTAACACTGTATGAGAAGTACAAAAGGTTGCCTTGCTGGTTACTTTTTAAATGATAGCTTTCTACAACCTAGAATCACATGATAAGAGACCATCAAATGTGGTGTTTTTTAGATCAGGTTGACGAGTGGTTATATCTGTGCAGGATTGTATTAATGGCTAATTGATGTAGGAAGACCCAGCACATCGTAGATAACATCATTGTTTATACATGAGATTCTGAACTATGAAAGGAGAAAGCTAGCAGAGAACAGCAAGCAAGGATCCATCCGTTTGTCTCTCTTGTTGACTGAATGACTCCCTCAAAATGACTGACTGCAACCTGTAATTCCAAGCCCAATGACCCTTTCTTCCCCTAAGTTGCTTTTGGTCACAGTGCTTTGTCATTACAGCAAAACAAAACTAGAACAGGGTTTACAATAGGTTGTATAGAATTGCCAAACCATTTGTAATCTAAAGCATATTGCATCATTTTTTTTTACCACTTTTAGCACTTATTGTTTGCCAAATAAAATATTAATGTGAAACACTTTGGAAATGTGAACCTAAAAGCAAACCTAGAAAGGTCCCTTGATTTTGTAAGGTGAACTGCTTCATTTCTGAGTCATGTGTACCATCACATATGTTCTCTGTCTTTCCATGACCTCTAGACCACTCCCCTGGATGGTCAAACTTAATCACATCATGTTGAAGGTGACATCACTGAAGAAAGGAAAGGTATAGAGCATGGCATCCGTTCCTTCCATCACTCCTTGCCCATAGGCCGTGGGTTTCTTTGAGGCTCACCCTCTACCTGTCTTCTGATCATCTCACTGTCAAAGTCTTGAGTCACCCTGTGCCCTGTCATATGGCCTGTGCTGCCTTGAAAATCTGTGCTGGTTGTTGGGGCACCATTTACATCTGGAGTTACAGCTGATGGGTACTTGCTGACAGATGGCCACGAATTGCCTGAAAAATACATTTTCCTCACTAACACATGTTTGAGTTGTGGACTGGTGATAAGGCTGGCTTGACTGTACAGTCTCAGAGAGGGACCATGTTCCTGCTTCCTGCACACCAATTTCTTCATTTTTTTTTAAATCATCTGAATGTCTCATGGTACTCATTCCAATAGATGCTCCATATTAAGTATTAGAGGTAATAGAATATATAATTTCTGGCAGATAACTAGCTTCAGGATTTCAGTCAAGACTAAACAAGAAACTTCTCAGCAGGACAAACTGCATCATGTTTGCCAGGTCTGTACATTTTAAAACAAATATTTTCTTTGCATTAAAGAAGTTCAGACATGATGACCAAATTTTGTAAAGTATTCATATTAGCAAATAGAAAGTAAAGATATACCATTTCTGTAGCACTTCCCCCCACTTTGGGGTAATTGTTTTCTCACGACCATGTTTTTCTCTCATGTCTGTAGCATTCCTAGGGACCAAGAGTTTCTCTGTTCTTTTACATGAACATTCAGATATGAACCAACCATCCTCTGCTATTGGGCATGGACACCATCTCTTCTTTACTCTTATAAAAGCAGTTGGCATCATCTTATACATTCGAAGAGTTTCTTGTTTTCTTTAAGATAAATTTTAAGAAATAGCATATTTTGGTAGAACCAAAGTAAGTTTAATGTTTTTACAAAATGGAACCATACTGATATATAAGGAATTCAGAGTTGTTTTATCTTCATCACAAAAGTATTTGAAAAAGCATATTTCCCTGCACTATTGCCAACCTTGAAATGATTTGATAAAGACTAAAGTACTCACATATTTCAATGTGCATTTTTTGTACTTCATAGAGAAGTTAAGTATTCGTTCACATGGGTTTTAATGACATTACATTTATATTTCCCATATAAAATCATTTGCTTTTGTTCATGGACCATTTGTTTATTTTTTTCTTTCGGTTCTTTTCATATTTGATTTCAAGGACACATTACTTATTAATGACATTATTGCTTTTCTTATCATCTTTAAAAATATATTCCTGAGTTGAGATTTTTAATTAGCTTTCTTCACTCTGAGCATGGCTGCAATCCTTTCATTGGAAAATATTGAATTACATACTATTTTAGAGTTTCATACTTTACTTAAGAAATCATGTAATATTTTCTGAAGTTTGTGATTCTATGTGACAGTTAGCTTGGTCAAGCATCTGCACTGTACTCAATTCAACTCACCATACCCTATTGGTTTGTGACAGTTACTTGACTCTCAAGAACCAACTTCCCAGTGCCCAGTTGCCACTGACTCACTGGAGTCTGAACAGTCCACTTTCATCCTCCCGATTGCACTCAAGCTTCCCCAGTTACCTTCTGTACGAAATTAAAAGTAGGTTAAGTAGCTGAAGCAGACTATTCGTCATTCGCATATTCATCATTTTATTTTCATGTGATAACACTAGTCTTTGTTTTAATAATAACCTTTGGCAGCTATACGAAACAAAATAATAGAAACATCTTCTTAGTACAGAAAATATCCATGAAAGAGACCGTAATAGGAAAACTGGCAATGGTGAGCAATAGTTAGGGATATGTTTTTGTTTACAATAGGTACCACTTCATATAAGTCATCTGACTTTCTGTCAGGAGCCAAATATTACATCATTATAAATATGAAAAACACAATATTGGGGCTTGGTGAAGGCTAGATGATTATTAGAGGAGAGATCAGCTTAGGAGATGGACACAGAAAGGAGGTTGGGGTCAGTCTACATGCCAATCGGTCTGAAGCAGGCCGGAATACACTTCTTCTCACATTTAACTTAGGCTAATGCTTCAAAAGTCAATTTTGGCTGATTTTTTTAATCATTTATCTCTTAAATAATTTATATACTTTTTCTTTATTTTAATTTCGAATTATATTATAAATTGTGTTTCTTCAATATATCAAATATACCAGTTAATTTCTAATGAACAAATGCAATTTTAAAAATTATTTTAAAAGTAAGTAGGCAGTAACAAACAAATAAGCAAGTAAACAAATAAATAAAATAGCCACCTGGAAACCAGACAAAAATCTATGAAACCAAAAACTGGTTCTTTGAAAGACTATTAATGAAACTAATAAATCTGTGGCCAGACTGAACAAAAGATACAAACCACAGATGCGAAGGATGGCAATTCCAACGCTAAAGAGAAGCCAAGGGTAACTTCAAGTGAAATGGTGAATGTTCTCAATTTAATAAAGGGAAAAAATGACCCATGCTGAGTTGCTAAGATCTAACTATGAACAGAACATGCTTTATTTACAGTTTGGCAACTGCCATGCTTTCAGGTATCCACTGCAAGTCCAGAACAGCTCCCCCTATAGGAAGGGCAAGATGCACTGCTACATAAAGAAGCAGCTCATGATAGCATGATAATAACGATAACTGCAATGTTGGCTATAAGAATCTAGGTGTGATTAAAATCCCAAAGAAATAGAGACACTCATTTATATCAATATTAGTTTCTTGTCTCTGATATTGCTGTATAAGTTTCATAAAATGTAACTAATAAAAATTATAGTGTTAAAAATTATTTTAATACCCCCCCACTTTGATTTATGCCAAATCCCCACTCTTGACTTCATAACCTCTTCATTCTTCTCTTTTAATCAATGGGATCCAATTAATCCTGACTCAATGAATATGGGTTTGGGCCCATTAGCTAGCGCATAGACAACATTCAAGTGAACACATCCCTACAGAAAATTAAGATTGCTCTATGAGACAAACTAGTGGACACTCATACAGATTTTCAAACTCACAGACAACTCAACGTCAGTCTAAACCTGTGTTTCATGTCATGGGAATCTGTGTTATCTAGAGAGAAGGAATGTGAACTAGTATCATGGATTAATGGTTCAGTACATCCCTCTACCACTTACCTGGGCAGTTGCCTAGCTCTCTGTGACTGAATATCAGTTGAACACAATGTAAGATTACTTGTTAATCACTCTGCACAATTCAATTTGTTTGGTAGGTGTGTGGCAGAGAAAAATCTCAGCCATCTCTCTTATGTATCTCTTGCTACTCTTCTGTGCGTGAAACAAGAATGCACTACACATTTGCTGTTATAGCAGAGAAATGAACTTCTCTGGGGGAAAGTTATATGCTATCCAAAATGTGGGAGAAAATGAAGATTAACTAACCTCAAGGGAATAGAATCCTTTTACAATAAAAAATAAAATTTGATACATATGAAAGATATAAATATATCTCTATATAGGTTGATTGACAGTCATATATATATAACATATTTCTTGCCCACTCATCAAACTATAGTGGAGATGTGCACCTCTTATTCCATACAGATTATATATTGGTTGTCAACCTGAAATGATCTGGAATCCCTGAAGAGATAGGCCTCTGGGATGTCAGTGAGGGACCATCTAAGTTAGGCTAACTAAAGTTGGAAAGACCCACCCTGACAGCAGGTGACATCATTCCATGGTCTAGGGTCTGGGACCAAGTTTGCTGGGTTGCAGCATTCTTTGCATTCCACTTCCTGACTGGCTGACATGTGACCAGCTCTCAGCAGCTACTGTCACAGTGACTTCTCCACTAGAAGAGCCAATACCCTTGAACAGTTAGCCAAACTAAGTCCTTTCTTTCTTAACTAAGATCTTCCTTCCTTCGTTCCTTTGTTCCTTTGTTCCTTTGTTCCCCTTCCTTCCTTCCTTCCTTCCTTCCTTCCTTCCTTCCTTCCTTCCTTCCTTGTTTTGTTCAAGAGATTTTTAAAGAAATAAGAATATTGACTAGTATAGGTCTGTATCAATTCCATTTGAAAGGAAATAAGCTCGTTGAGAACTGAGACACTTCTGGATGCCCAGTGTTCAGAACATAGTCTATGGCACTTATTAGATGACTACTAAGTTCTTGTTAAGCTTGGAATCAAATTTAATGGAGTTTTTGGTATTAATAAATAAATACCTATAGGATTTTATTAGCTCTAAAGAATTGGGTCAAGACTCTGAAGACTTGAGACATCTTCATTTTATAACTTTATCAAGTTTATTTTTATTTATTTTCAAAATTCTAGTTAATAGCTAATTTTATAGACCTAACTGTGAGGTGAAGTGTGTCTATGTTTTAGGAAAATTCTCACTGATTTCATAATGCTTTTCTTGGATATATGAAAAGGGCCATAGGGCAGACATTCTCTAACCTCTAGCATTTAGGGTTTAGTTCTCAGACTTTCTATTCTTCATCTTCTATGCTTAAGGATGAAAATGTTTGTTCTTGGTAAACATTAAAGGCAGTGCCGAAGCTGGGGCCATATGCAAAAGAGAATGTCTCCCAGCACAGCCTCTGCTGCCCCAAACTTGAAGCATACTGAGTATGATTGATTGTCAGTCTTCTTCCCTGCCCACATCAATGGAGTACGGCTGCATTCCATGGACAGCATAAGCAGAGTGTTTATCCCAGGCACCTTTAACAGTCTTCTTTTCGCACACTTGCATAGGAGCTTAACTTTCATTCAGTAGTGGGTAGCTCATAAAACCTCAGCCTGCACTGACCATTTTCTTTAAAAAAAGGTATTTTTGTATATTGCTGTGTTTGTACACTTCCTTAAACTACTACAGGAACTGCAGCAGTCTCTAAAACTAATTAATAGTCCCCTATTGGGGACAAAGCATTCGGCAGTGATTTATCCTGGTTGGGAGGGCAGCCCCGTGTAATAAGAACTTTTAAAGCTGTGTGCAAACCTGAGGGGATTTACTAAGTGGTGTTATTTATGGTAGACACCCCCATTACCCAGATGTGGTGTATATACTGGGATAGAATTATTTTATATATCTATATCCTAATAAGTGGATTTTCCCCACTTCTTAAAAATGGTATTCCATTTCTTTAGCAGTCAAGTAAAAATGTTCTCCCTGCCAGAATCGGCTATACTCAGGACATGTTCTAAAGCATGTGTGACTCTGGGGCCTAGAGTAGTTATTGCTGCTGCAATGATTTGGGTCCTCAAGTCTCTCTGTAATGCAATACGACACTATGCACCTCTCCATTTTAGTAGTTATTTTCCCCATTGGCTAATTCTCTATGTGTGGAAGCACAATGATTTGCAGTGGCTAAGTTCTCTTCATAAGGCTCTTAAAAGGGAGCTGTTCAGAGCCTGAGGGAGCAGGCTTGTTTCTAGTCTAACCAACTCACTCCTTCTTGGTACTCTGTCCCCAGGAAAAGGGAATTCCCGACTGACCTCTGGGAGCATAGAACTGGAAGACAGCTGGAGGGGCAAAATAAACAAGAAAGCAGGAAGGCAGGCAAGAAGAAAAAGAAGGAAGAAAAGGGGGGAGGAAGGAAGGGAGGAAAAAGGAAGGAAGGAAGGAAGGAAGGAAGGAAGGAAGGAAGGAAGGAAGGAAGGAACTCAGTACCAAACAAATACAAAAATACAAAATAGAATTTCTGGGCATGAACTAAAGAAAACCCAAGAAAACTTTAGGCCATGGATCCATCCTGACACCAACTGCAGCTGAGTAAATACTCCAAATTACTAGAACTTTTCAATTTGGGGCTTTTGGCTGATCTCATTTGAGTGTTCAAAGAAGAAACACTTCATGAGTTAGAATACACTGCCATCCTACAGGAATAGAAAGCTTGTCTCAGAAATGGAAGAAGCGTTGACTCTGGAAATGCAGGTGTTAGAGTGTTATAATCCTGCAAGAACTGTCTCCAACCCCTCATTCTCTTCCACCAGAGGAAGTGTTTTGAGACAGAGAAACGTACAAAGCAGGGGAGAAGCCAGAGCACATGCCTTAGTTATGTTCTAGCTTTCCTAGATCTCAGAGTTTATAAACCCTGTGAAGACCAAGCATGTGAACGCTTTGACTATGGTTTTTATTTTAGCTTTATAGATCCACCTTGTATGTCAGAGTGATAACCAAGCAGACTTTTGGCTTTATATATCATCATTAATAAATTGTCTTGTCTGTTACAGCTCTTTATAACCTGTGCTTAACATGAATCTTTACTCCAGTTGGTAGTCTGCATCTATTATCTTCACTTTTGAGAGGCCACACAGAAACACTTCCCCTTTTTTTCTCATAAATACACATGTATGTGATGATATAACTATATCATCGTAATTTTCAAACCTTACTAGCAAGTTAACTCTACAAGAGCTCATGGGAACCATGCTATGACTATACTAATATATAGACACCTCAGGTAAGCTACCATCTAGAACTGTGAGTAGAATGAGCTAGAGATATTCTTATTTATGGAGTGTATTAAAGTTCTTTTTTAAAAATGTCTTATACTTTTTATGCACTTTCAAGCTCCCAAAGAGAATCCTCCTGTCTTTGCCTGTCCAATCTTAGTCCTGAGGTAAAAGAAGCAGGGATACTAACCTGACTATAATGCCGGGAGCCCAACAGCTTCTACAATCTGCAGAATCACATCAGAAGGGAAGCATTATTCTCCTTTGGCTATTCAAAACCCTTTCAGAGCTATTCGTCTCTGCAGACTCCCTTTTCTTTTGTAACAATGAGCTGAGACTTGATCTTGAATAAATGAAATATTGATGGAACTTACGAGTTAAAAAAAAAGGATGACTTTGGAGTCAGATCTCTGAACACTTTCTCAGATTCAAGACCCAGACTTCTCACTTACTAGTTTTATGAATTAAGTCAAGAAGCTAACAACTGCTTACCTTAGGTCCCTTTTCCTGAACTGTAGTAACCACTGTCTAAAGTTTCAGGAACAGTCCAAGTGACAATGCAGACTGCCATAAAAATAATGTCCAGTGAGCATGTCCTTAAACATCATCTCATTAGCAATTTGAGGGCCTGACAACTTCATCAAAAACCCTAGACAATGACAGTTGTGAGGACAGAAAAAGATGTGGTATTAATAATGAATGAGAAGAATTTGACAACTCAGAGGGGGAGGGTAGCTTAGACAGTGTGGTTATTGAAATATCTTTTTGATTAAATAATCCAGAGGATAATATTTTTAGAATTTGTTCTGTAGTTCATTGGTGCCCTTAAGGACTGGAGGAAATGTACCTTTTCCTCAACTATTTCCGAATTTTAATTTTTGTCTTATGTGTTTGCTCTTGTACCTCTCAGTGAAAGGAAGATGTGAAGGTAAAAAGACATATATGGGTACTTTGGGGGGAAAAACAAACCAATATCTTTTACTTCAGAGGTTTTTGCTTCATATCTTATTGCTCAAATACTTACCATAAATCTATAATTATGGACAATCCAGAAAGCAAGAAATTGGTTAATGAGATGTAGTTGATATGTTTCATTCTCTAAGGCTGAATATCTTGCTGTGAACCAAGAGAAGTCAGCCTGGGCAGTGATATGGAGGGCTGAACACTGCAGGTAGACAATGTCTGATAGCCAAGGATGTAATTGGGAGTAGAATGTCATTGCTTCAGGATTTACATTTTGGGTACCACTTACCTTGAGAACATGATATTCCAAAGGGCATTTTTAGTAGGAGCCACCAGATGGAACTGCTTTTGTGGAAAGGGTGTTCTCATTGTCACTCATAACAGCTTGCCGTGCATAGCTGGCTATAGATCTTAACTAGTGCCTGTTTTTTTGGGTGACACAGAGAAGTACCTCCACTAAAACAAATGCTTTTAATAATCGTGCTGCAGAGGCAATGGCCAAGTCATCTCTGAGGAATTTGAGAAGAACTCCAGATTTTATTTGCTTGGTTAGGTTTAACAGCGAAGACTAAACTTTCTTAATTGACTTTATTACTTGTTTCAAGGAAATCTCATTTTGCAATGCTTTGCCCATTATCCCATAGCTACAAAACCAGAAATCACCTATGGTTTGAATTTATTGGAGGTGATCACATATATTACAAACATTTTTTCGATGTCTAATGAAGCCTATTTATTTTGTATACAGATAATAATATCTCTGTTTTGGAATGCTTTTATTTAAATCCATAATGATTTATGAGCATTGCAGTTTAGATACCATGTGTATTTATCTGGCCCCCATAAAACATGGATTCTTTCCCTGAGCAAATCTGAATTGGTGAATCTCAGTGATCAGCATTTTTCCATTTTGATATTATCTCTACTGGTGTGGGTGGTGGTCTATTTAGTTTTTGTTTGCTTTTATTATTTCCTTCAAATTTCAGTCTGGTTATTGCATTCCTGTATCATTTTGAAATTTATAGTCTATTTAATAGCATTTTTATTTTTTATGATTATGTCAGTCATGCCCATAAGAGGGTCTCAGGGAATATGTTTTGAGTTTCTTTCGATAGCAACCACATCTAGAAACTACCTAACTGAATTATGTGTTTTATTTTTTTACCAGAGGGAGCTATGAAACAGAAATGACTTTAGATGTAGATTACAATAATAATTTGGAGGCATCTTTATGATCTGTGAGTTTCATATCATTCTCCTGCCCAGCATTCCCTTTTGATTATTACCGTCTTCATAAAAGGCTGAAGCGCTTCACATAGACAGAAGAAGCCTCTCTATCAGAGAGGTGCCAGGGAGGAATGGTACGCTTAGTACTGAATCATTTACCACAATATGAAGAACATTTTGTTCAAACTATCCCAAAGGATAGCACAAAGTGATGTTTCCTCCTTGGAGAGTGTGTTACAAGAGCTGAGACATCATTAAACCATCATTAATAAAAAAATTCAAAGAGGATAATTTATTGGAATACTTCAGAGAATTCAGAAGCACAAAGTAGCCTCATGCAAGATCAGTTAGGAAAGAAGAAAATCATCAGGCAGCAAGATGTCCTCCCGTCTGTCACTCTGACTTGCAGACTCATGGGTGCTGCACTTCGCCAACCCAGACAGATACTGACTTGTGACACTGGATAAAAAGAATGGCCATAATTAAAGTTAGCATTGAAGACTGTGAAGTAAGTCCCAGAGTCCCTTCCAAGTACCTCACATGGACTGACCCAGTCATACCACGAGAATTAAATGGAACAGGAAGAAGATAGACATCTTGTTTCAGGTCATATAACCTTATAAATAATATACAGAACATTCCTGGTTTGGCCACAGTTGTTTGGCTCCCGAAATGAGTTTTGTTTTTCTTTCTCTGTTAACCTTCTTTGTGTACCTTTGTTTCAGCCCTTATAGAGCTCCCCAACCAACTCTGCACTTTTTTTTTGTCAGCTCAAGTGTCTGACAGAGATTGACTAGGTTTTCTGTGTTCCAATTCCAGCTTCTAGGACAAACAATCTTTTTGGTCAAACTAGGTCAGCAGTTGAGCCTGCCAAGGTGAGGGAGATGGGGGTCACTGAATTCTGACCTACCTGCATGATTTCACTGAAACTAGCTGGAGACCATTTTCATGGAGTGCGTGTGACCTCAGCAGTCACTCATCATAGCTATCTATTATAATTTATAACCTATAATATAAACAATCATATATAAAAATCTTATCCACAAGTCTCAGATTATCCATATATCTTCAATCATTGAATTTAAATCGGTCAAATTTATATTTTCCAAAGAACAATTTTTCATGAGGCAGGTTGTGATGTGTATATTTGAAGAGTCCATTTTGCTCCCATTCCCTTGCTTCTAGTGCCCTTTAGATTAGGGAGAATTTACACACCAAATAAACACCGTGGGGCTCTGGTTGAGCACAATTTCCATTAGACAAATTGGCTAAAATTAATTGCCTTGCTTAAGTCTTCCAGCAGGTTTGCAAAGAGAATCTATACTATGCCCGCTTTAATGACAAAGAAACTCAATCGACATGATTTAAAATTAATACCCCAGACTGAACTGTGGAGAGGTGGCAGAATCTAGCCCCAAACTGGTCTGTATGTGAGAAATGGGATTTAAGTATTTATACTGAACAAAATGGATACTAGCCACATGGGCCTATTTTACTCATTTATGTCAGTACATTTGGGGCATGTTTACATGAAAATAGTATAAGAATATAAACCATGCAAATCACTCACAGATTAAAGTCTCCTTGTTTAAAATCATGCCTGCTAACTCTTAGAGGAAGATTTATCTGTGAACCCTGGGGTTTCAAGGATATCTGGTAGGGCTTTGACCATGTCTGTAAAGTTAAGGCACTAGAATAGAATGTGCCATAGTGGTGGGGGCACTGGTTTGAAATGGGTTCATCTAAATTGGGGTTTCAAATATATTTTATCAAAGTGGTTTTAATTTGGCCCAAGTTCTAACTAAACCTCATTTGTAAAACTCAGGTCATAATGCCTACCATTTAATCTTTAGGAGGTTAATGAGATAGGTGTGTTTAGCGTATTTGGCTGATGCTAAGTGAGAAGTCTCATTGCAGTACTTCATCTTTATCCCCTGCTCCTTTCTCCCCATTTTCCACACGTAGCTTAAAAGACTGTTCACCTGATGATGAACAGGGAAGAGACATAGGGAGGAATCAGCTGGAGGACACTAAGACCTTCAGTGTATGTCCCCAATGATTTCTTTCTTCCAGTTCCACCTCATATCTCAAAACTTACAGAACCTCCCAAAATAGTGTTTTCAACTGAGGATCAAGTCTCTCAACCAGGAGTCTCAAGGGAGGCATTTAATATTCAAACCATATCAGTATGCCGCAGCTGGAATACTTTATGGTTTTGGGAGTTTTGTCTGCCAAATTAACTCATTCATTACTTTTAAAGTCAGTCTGATTTCAAGTCTCAGGACACCAAATAGATGCAGAATTTTTTGTCAGAGAGTAATACAAATGCTTCTAATCCAGTTCCAATAGTGTCCCCATTTCCATTTGAAACCTAATGAACACACTCATTGCTGACAATATTTCTGTCAGCATTCTGGCATTCTAGTTCCCATCACTATCATCAGTATTTGAAGACTTCTTGCAGCATTGGAGGCTTTTTCTTGCCTTTTTCTTTAAATATTCAAAACTGCTTGCCATGCATAATTCTTCATGTTTAAGAGCCACATCACCCTTGTCACATACAACTTCTCTGGTACCAACTTTCTGTGTCAGTTACTATTCTCATCATTATGGCAACAAAACGATAATATAAGGGAAGGTGGATTGATCTTACTTAGCTCACAGTCTAGATGGGTTCAGTCCAATGTCATTTGGTTCCGTGCTTCTGAGCCATTTGTGACATAGAACATCAAGATAGTATCTGCAGCCTGGGTAGAAGACTGATTCTTTCATAGTGGACAGGAAGCTAAGATTGTGAGGAAAAGACCAAAAGCAAAGCATGATTTTTAAAGGCATAGCACCAATGACTTACTTTCTCCTACCAAGTCTTATCTACAAAAGCTTACAAATTAACTCTACCAGCTAGTGACAAAGACCCTAATACACAAGCATTGGGGAAACATTTTATATCAAAATTATAGTAAAAATCCTACAACTTCTCTTAACTTCTTAACTCTATATGAGAATGACATTCTGAGGTAGTATGAATAGGGTAGCTATAGGGCATTCATAAATTTCCCATCGTCTTTATCACTCTCTTTTAGGTAGCTAATAAAAAGTAAGCTATGCCCTTCAATCATTTCATGTGCCTTTCTATTGTCTATAGGCAGGTCAATTCTACTACTTCTGCTTAATACATATGGCAAAAGTACAGATGATTTTTACTAGATGATATAGTTCTCTTTTTCATGTCAGAGATTTTCGTTGAATTCTTTGTGGGTTGGACATAGGAAAAATGTATGCATTATTTGCCTTTCAGTTTAGATCAAAAGAGTGTACTCACTCTCACTGTTTGGCAACAGTTACTATATACTAACTGAATCTAGCTACTGTTAATGTAGATACACAGTGGGTAGGGGAACTTGGAAAAGAACAGCCAAGGTGTGATATGGGATTCCCCTCAGTATGCTGTGAATATCATTGGCTAATAAAGGAATTGCTTTGGGCCTATAGCAGAAGTAGGGGAATAGAGCTAAGTGGGGAAAACTAAACAAAATGCTAGGAGAAAAGGAGGAGGAGTTAGAGAGAAGCTATGGAGCTGCCACCAGAGACAGGTGTGCTGAAACTTTGCTGGTAGGCCATGACCTCATGGTGATGTACAGATTAATGGAGATGGATTAAATTAATATGTAAGAGTTAGCTAATAAAAAGCTAGAACTAATGGGCCAAGCCATGTTTTAAATAATATAGTTTCTGTGCGATTATTTCAGTTTGGGGCAACAGGAACCAACAAGCATCTCACTCCATACTACAAAGGTGAATATGGAATTTCTGGAAAGAAGAGTTATATTGCAGATTAGCAGATGAAATACAGATTGATCAAGGCTCATATACTATCGGGAGGTTAAATTTAGATCACTTGAGGATAGTATTGGAAAAAACCACACCCACCCCATCATTAAGTTAACTGTAAAATAGGGTGTTTAAAGGAGTTGACATAATGTTTGTTCCCCCAGCCTGTGCACACACATAAATATAATTAAATATGAAAGGTGGTGAGAGTGGTTGAACATCTGTCTTTAGCTTTCAGATTTTTCACAGTCTGTTGATTAGGTTATGTTTTGTATTATTCCAATGTCCACAGCTGTCAAGTGAAATGGGATCATGCCTGCTGCATCAGGAAGCTGAGGTCTGCAGCAGCTCTTCATGTTCCACGTGGTAATAGCTGGTGACAGCTTCTACTCTGAACAAATTGTTTTCTGTTGGTTGATGGGTCTCAGCTGTTCTAACCTGGGAAGTGATGAGTTTTGCCTTCATTTGGAAAGCAAGATCTGTTCAAATAGACTTGCTGCGTTCTTTGGGTGTTATTGTTTGTTTGATTAAAAAAGTTGTGGGCATGCGTGCATGTACATGCAATGGTACTTGGGTCCATTTTAGATAGCAAGTAATGATCTTCCCACAACACTACATCTGGCATTTTCCAAGGTCTGTCTTTTCCTGATATAAAAACGGGGACATCAACACAAGGCTGAAAGCGACATTTCAGACAACCTCATTCCTACCACTCATTCAGAGATTGATTTTTCATCCTGACCGAGGGCATTTCTTCCCAGACTGATGCCTTTCCCTTGTGAGTGAGGTTAGTCACACCAATATCTGTATGGAACTCCAAACAGTAAAGTGCTAATTAAAATGGCAAGGTCTAGAGACATGGAGTGTCTTCTCTCATAGGTGTTAGATAGTCTTGATTATATATGCTGTGAGTGTGCACACATACCACCGAAGTTGAACATGTTCAAGGAGGAAAGGTCTAGAAGATTTTTCCAAGAGCTTTTATCTTTCTGCCTCTTTCTCTGTATCAAAATAGAGTCCTAGATAAGGATCTATGTGTACTTGGACCCAAATACGTAAATATTAAACTATTGCTTAACTACTTACCCTTTAATTATAAAACAATGAAAGTTGTCTGTTGTTCAATAAATATTCTGCCTCTATATAATCCTAAACAATATATTTCCATGTGTTTATAGCCCTTAACCACACTTTACAATTCAACATTAATCTCTGGCTAATATGACTGAGGAATGGGATTTTTACTTTTATTTCATTAAAACTAAATTAGTCACATGTGGCTAGTGTACACAAAAATAGATTGCTAATGATGATCCTTTAGGCTTTTACCTAGTACGAACAAAAAGTGTTATTTCTTTGAAGTCCATTATTCTGACAGGATTGAGGCACTACTAATGTCACCTGAAAGGGGACAACTGGCTGCCTGTAGTATCTATTCTGGAAGATCTTGAATCATAGACAACAATGAGGTATTAAAGGATAAGTTTATAAGTAAATATATAGTAAAAAATAATAATATAATTTGTAGTTCTCCCCAAAAGCCAGACAGTGTGAAAAAAGATCACATATATTGACTGTCTATGTAATAATTCTTGGTGGTGCACATTTTCACCATCAAAATTAATTGCCTTGCTTAAGTCTTTGCAGATCAGGGATATTCATTATAGAAAAATTACAACCATGCCAAAAGCTAAACCAGATAGTAAACATTAGAGTGATGTATTCAACTCAGGTCTGTTTCTAACATTTCCAATCACAAATATATTTCTATTTTGATGATGAATTCAAAACATGAGTTTTCTTGGAGTCAAAAGAGTTCCACAATAGCCTAGTATGGAGTGTAACAGAGGTTTATTTATATGGGGAAACTCTCACAGAAAGAGTTATCCGCAGTACTCTGCATGTGCTGGGAACTGGAAATGAATTCAGCAGCCAATTAACCCACACAAGCTTTTCATCTGTGTTTATAGTACATGAGACCACACCCAAAGTGGGATGGTATCTTAAAGGCTATTGGCTGAAGGATTTTCCACAGCACCTCCCCTTTTGTCTAAATAAGAGAGTTCTAAGCCAAATACAAAACTATAAACAATAAGAACAAATATCAAGTATTATCCAGGAAAAGAAGAGGCAAAAACATACATAAAACTTAGAATTGCAACCAGCATGAACAACATCAAACAAGAAACAACTGCTAAATGTTTGAATAGTTATCCTATCCTAAGGCATCTAAGTCTTATATTAGAAATGGCTTGGCTAAGTCATGAGAGGAAAGTAACTATGACTATCTAGTCTTCAACCCAATCAAAGACTGAGAAGGGAAGTAATTCTTGAGTACAGAGGAGGTGCCATCAAACAACTTCCCAAAGGTTCAAGAAAGGACAGAGACAGCAGTGACCTGGGCAATCACCCAAAGTCTCATTTGATACATTGGGGCAGCCAACTTTGGCTGAGGTGTAAAATATCTGACAGACCACTTTCAGAGACAGGAAAACTTGAAAAACTGTTTACCATGTATTGGCAAGGTTTGGCAGTCTTTTTGCTTATATCCAGCCTGGACCACCATGCATTTTGTCAGTAGTCAAGGCAGAGGCAGTTCTTTGCCTAAAGCCCAGTTTTGCCAAGAAGAAACAAGCTCCAAGTAGAGTGTTTTTGGTGCCCAACATTTTCTCAGGAATAGATCAGTGCTGCCAGGAACAATTGTGCCTCATGCCAACAGAATCCTAAGTTATTTAAATGCCACATTCTACCTTTCTTCAAAGTGTTTGAAGATTACTTATATATGCAGAACACAGTTCCTATGCGTCTAAAGAACCTGATTAGTCTAACTGTAAGTATAACAAACATAGATGACTATTGACCTATAATTCATAATATCCATATAGCTTAAAGATTAAGACTTCATATTAAAAAAATTCAACAATCTTTCAATAAATGTGCAGCAAATGAAGACAATGACCTCAAAATGTAAAAACTATATAAGTATCTTGATCCAGGGTAGAAATGTATAGTGCAACATGAGAAAAACATCCTAAAAATTGCATCCATATACAAAATATCTTAATCATAGGTACAAATATGCATGCCTACAATATGACAAAATTACTTTGCTTAGGTACACAAATATTATAAACAGAAATAGGAGCATATTATATATAAAATATTTAATCTGAAGAAAAAAAGAAAAGAATCTATACCAATGTAAATTTTCCATAAATAAAAGCTCATAAGTAATCTCACTATTACTCACTATTATTATTAGTATGAGTAAACTAGCACTAATCTACATATTATCCCATCCCATTCATTTCCTTTCTTTTTTTCTGAGAGATCCCTGAGCCTACTTCATTTTCACCCTCAACCCTATAATACTTATACCCAATCCCTAATAGATGTCCCTAAGGCTGAGAACAAACTTTGTTGGAGGAGAGGATGTCATTTTCTAGAATTACTTTCAGTTGTCATAGGGGTGGTATTATTTCTATGGGATCCTGTAAAAACTAAAATAATGGTTAAGTTTCAGGATTGCTGTCTGGTATAATTACAGATAGTCGATAGGGTTTTTCTAGAGTTCTTATTTGAAGTTTTGGTCAAAATGTTGTAAGAAGTTACACCATCTCAGCTAGCCAAGTTGGAATCATCTTGAGCAGTTTGTAACCCATATCCGTTCTTAAAGTGGTGCTATCAGCATAATAACATTATATCAATCAGGTGAAATTATTGTTGAAGGGCCCCATCTTCTTCCTGGAAACATCAAAATTTTACTGCAGGAAATTATTGTTCATTGTGGAAAACTTAATCATTATTCATATAAACATATATTCAATGAAAGATACCATAGAGACAATAATAGGTATGGGGAGAAGTAATTTTTTTGAAAGCAGAGTTTTCATAATAGTAGACCCTAAATTTATTTTAGGTGAGGTTATTAACTCCCAGATCTGAATGCGGGACTTTCTTTTTTTTTCATTTTCTTTTTTTTTAATTTATTTATTTATTAAGGATTTCTGCCTCCTCCCCCCCACCGCCTCCCATTTCCCACCCCTCCCCCGATCAAGTCCCCCTCCCTCATCAGCTCGAAGAGCAATCAGGGTTCCCTGACCTGTGAGAAGTCCAAGGACCACCCACCTCCATCCAGGTCTAGTAAGGTGAGCATCCAAACTGCCTAGGCTCCCCCAAAGCCAGAAGAACTTCAAAATGGCCAAAAGACACTTAAGGTCATGCTCAACTTCCTTAGTGATCAGGGAAATGCAAATCAAGACAACTTTAAGATACCATCTCACACCTGTCAGAATGGCTAAAATGAAAAACACCAATGATAGCCTTTGCTGGAGAGGGTGTGGAGAAAGGGGTACACTCATCCATTGCTGGTGGGAATGCAAACTCGTGCAACCACTTTGGAAAGCAGTGTGGCGGTTCCTCGGGACTTTCAATCCCTAGTGTAACCTTTCCTTTCTCTCCATGATGATTATGATGAAAAGAAAATGATATCTAGATATAACTCACACAGGACATGGTATGTCAAAGGCATTTGCAGCATTCTTCTTATCATCATAATTAGGACATTTCTGTAAACTCTAATTGCATTTGAGAAAGCAATCACAAGAGTCACTGAGTCAGGTATAAATATCATAAATGGCACTGACCTTAATGTTGCCAGTGACTAAAATAGCCCAAAATTATAGCTCTCACGATTTAAAGGACCCAAACAGAGTAGCAGAGAAACTACTTCAAGTTGGTGAGAATAACCATACTTCATGGGATTCTATTATTTTCTCAAGATCACGCAAATGATATTTATGAGTCTGCTTACCAGTACTTTCTAATTTGGGGTATTAAAATGCTGTACTTCATTGTGTAAATAATCATTACATGGGGAAGCTATGGGAGAAAGGTTGTCTGTAAATTATACTGAATTATTAATTGAACTAGGAATTATTTCTATAAACATTTCCACTGGGTATAGTGGTTGCTTTCTGCCATTTATTTTCCCTAAAATGTATTTCCTGGCATTATCACCCAAAGGACTTGTCAGCTACTATGCTGGGTACTCGGAATGGTGAAAACTGACCCACTGGTTACATTAACAGGGAGAAAAAAAGTCTTCCACAATGCACTTAGCTGTCAGCCGTATGATCTGAAGTAAATTCAATGAAATTGATTTGTTTTAATTCTTCAGTATTTCTAATTAGTCCCATGCTGATTGCCAGTTAGTATTCATAGAATTAAATTCATGTTAACCATTTGCTTTCTAATCTTTGTGTTATCAATAGATTGTAGTTTCAGAGCTTCCTAATTATATTGTTATGCCATTGCAGACACATTAAGATTTGTCTGTTTCTCTGTGACACTTAAAATAGTTCTCAGGACATACAGCATGCTCAGTGGGTTCCTACAGGTTGGAGTCTGGGAGAGAGAGTTAGTGACCTCTCTTACTTCAGTAACAATGAAGATTTGCAGATGTTACCCTCTTCACTGAGATGAAAATTAGAAACTATTACCAGAGAGATGTAGACACGTAAGTCTAGAATATCTACAACAAATTAGATAGAACAACTGTTGCACAAACAAGATACTTGTGGAAAAATATTGTTGAGGTTGAGTATTGGAAAAGTTACAATGGAAAGAAACGAAGTTATTTTAGTTAGGGTTTCTCTTGTGATAAAACACCATGACCAAAAGCAAATTGGGGAGACAAAGATTTATCACAATTTAAAGCGTGTAGCTCATCATCCAGGGAAGACAGGGAAGAAACTCAAGGGAAGAACCTGGATGCCAGAACTGATGAAAATAGGCTGCTGTCTCATGATTTGGTCAATCCAAGACCAACCAGCCCAGGTGTTGTACTGTTCACAGTGAGCTGGGTCTTCTTAGGTCAAACACCAATCAAGAAGATGCCCCACAGTTTGTCCAAAGAGCAGTCCTGTGCCTGTGTCAGGTGAGAGGGGTCTTAATCAATGTTCCTATTTCCAACGTAATTTTATCTTGGGTCAAGTTGACATAAAATTAGCCATCACAGAAGGGAACAGAAGGGTATCTTGCTTGTGACAAGATACGGATGAAGCAATAGAGATGTATTCAAGGGTCACGGTCTTTGTCTCTCCAAAACTGAGTACAGCATCTTACTGAATGAGTTAGATGCCAGTTGCAATAACTTAGTGTAGTTTTTTGTTAAATATATGCTAAGCCTAGCAAGTGGAATGCAGGAAGTGTTTTCCTAGGTGACTATGATAAATAAATGGTACCGTGTATTTCTCTCACGAAAGGAATGGATATTTTCATTTGAGTTAAACTTCATCTAAAAGAAAAAAAAACATGCTGGTGGGCAAAACGGATGGAAGGTAGGGAGAAAGGAAGAATAAACATTTAGAGCAAAGGACAGCAAAGGCTGGACCTGCCTAAACAGGGTAATGATTCTGCTACCTTCAAGTTTAGCTTATAAGGGACCATTATATATATATATATATATATGTGTGTGTGTGTGTGTGTGTGTGTGTGTGTGTCCTTACTTGTGATGTTATTTAATAGAAAGCCTATCTACCTGAAGCTACATGCATGCCTAGAGCTCAGGTTCAGAATTAGATAAAATACCACGAGAAAATAGATGAGTTTAAGTAGGGTCTTGGTATCAAAAAACAAAATTCTTACAATCAAGAATGAAAGGTATATAGGCTAGAGTCCAAATTCCAGGGTAAAGATGAAAGGCTGGGCTTTTCAATGGTGCTGTCGCAATTCAGTGATATGAGTGATACGTGCTAATAGAGAAGTTGTGCAGGAAGAACTAAGAGTTTACCTTATCAAAAGTTTCATTGTATTATGCAAGTCAAAATAGAACAAACCTAAATAACTTTTTTAAATCAAAGAGACTACAAAGCCACAAGAAGTTTTTTCTCAACTGTATATGTATCTATTTCATGGGCTGTTAGTCATTATGATATTTCATCCTCAGATTTCTTCACTCACTGGTGTATCCATATTCATATAAGCATGGAAATCTAAATGCATATTTTTGTGTTTGTCAAAAGGTTTATTTGCTTTGGAGATAGTCAAGGTAAATGCTTTCCTAACATCTGATAGATCATTATTTGATCTGAAATTTCTGTACCCAAGACTCTAGAGTAGTGGTTCTCAACCTGTGGGTCACGACCCCCTTTTTACAGGGGTAGCAAGATTAAAGTTCAGGGATAACAATGCAAATAATTTTATTGTTGGGGGGTCACAACAACATTAGGGACTGTATTAAAGGGTCACTGCACTAGGAATGTTGAGAACCACCTCTTTAGAGAAAGCAACTTGTTCCAGTTTTGCAGTGCTACAGCTTGACTTCGTTGTACTTCCAATTAAGCATTCCACGATTGGCATCACCTTAAGCTAAAATGAGTAACTCAAAGCAATCATAAAGTGCTCTAAAGAAAGGGGTAATATTGTGTGTACAGAGCTTTAATCTGTCTTTGTTATTATTGTATGCTTGTGGGGTGTACTTCAGCTATCATACATTTGTTTTTAGATTTTTCTTTAGATAATTGCATTATTCCATTAAGTTTTATGTAATAATAATACAGAAATTTCTTCTATTCCTTCCCAGCTTTTGACTAATGGTAATCACGTAAAAACTATAGTAAAACAGCAAACAAGATAATAATATTAGCTTAATGGATGGAAAGATAGATAGTCATACAGATAGATATACAGTGGATATATGGATATATATAGAGAGGACGCTTTTGCTGCTGTGATAGATTACACCAACAAACAGAAAGCAACTAAGGGGAGAAAGTATTTTTTGTTGTTGTTTAACGTAGAGTTCCAGAGGGTGGAGACCATCAGGACAAGACAGATATGGCAGCAGCAGGAATGTAATAGCGGGAATCTGGTTGATCACATTGTCTCTACACATAGGATGCAGTGGGAGAAGAGTGAATTGGGGATAATTATAAAACTTCAAAGCCCATCGCCAATGATGTACTTCTTCCAGAAAGGCGCCTTCTTCTAATCTTTTCATAACCTTCCCAAACACTGTCACTAACTTGGAAACAAGTGTTCAAACATGGGAACCCACAGGGGACATTTCATATTCACAGTACAGCAGTAATAAATCTGGTGTAAATTTGGATATATACCTCTCACATATTGATTTTTTTCTTGTTTTGATGCCATTGCTTTAGCTATTGTAGCTTTAAAGAGCATTAAACGTTGGCAGGAAAATCTATTGTCATTTAAATGAAAAATTTCAAAACTGTTAGGCATCCATTCTTCCACTATAAATAATTCATATAACTACATATTTGTTTTCACTTATTAAGGAAATCATGTATGGCTAAAATTAACTTGTATTTTATTTGTAAATTAAATAAAAAAAGAAAAGACCTCCAAGAGTTAATTTAATCTCTTTCTTTTTTTTTGCTTTTATTGTTAAAACTGCATTTTGGAGCCTCAATTCTTAATGTTCCTTTTGTAATCTTTATTCAAGTCTTTTCTTAAAAATCCCACTAAGGTTGTTCAATTTTTCTCGCATAAATTCTGCAGATTTTTAAAATGTTTTTTGTGTGAATTATTAAACACAGAAAAGTGGTCTGCTTTTCTCCAAAGATTTCCATGTGTCTCTTCTTCTGCTCCTTAACAGCATGGTAAAAAAAAAATTGGCTGTTAGAAGGTTAATGGTGAGGGGAGAGAATAGGGAATAACTGGTCATCTTTGACGGGAACTAGGGGTCTTGCTTGGATTCATGCTCAGGGGTGTTCTTGCTAAAGCAGAGGATGAATTTCTAACTAGGCTAAATAACCTCAGAAGATTGCTTGGGAACCATGGTTTCCAAGAATAAGTTATCTCTACCTAAGGCATTCTCTTTCCTCCATCCTTTTTTCTTGCATGCCCATTAGGATACGAAAGAGATGAGACAGAATATACCACCAGCATCTCAGAGGAGGAAATGAATGATGTGAAGTAGGAAAGAAACAGGAGGATTTATAAAAACCACATTCTCTACATAAAAACTTTTGAGCAAATGTGATGACAAGGATGGTGATGCATTTTCCAGTCATGGATGACCAGTGGGACATTACCAGGGAGCATTCATAAGTCCTGAAACATCCCTAAAAAAAGGAAATTTCTCACCTTTCTGCATTTCTCTTGTGGTGTCTGGAATATTGACATAGCTTTCTTAAGGAAGGAAAGAACGAAAATTAGAATCATACACTATACTAACATACAGTTACTTGGGTTTTCTAGCAATCACACCTGTACATATATATTCAGGTGTTAATCATGTTGGAAGAATTCCAAGCTTTTTACAAAAAAGGTTTATGTAAACAACAGTGGGGAATGATATAAAACCAAAATTCAAGAAGTTAAATTTTCTTTCATGCTTATGTTAGAAGCTGTCCACAAATAATGACAAGCTCAGGAAACCATTTTATCCGTGAGACAATTGTGGGAAAAATTTGAAGTGTACATATAGTAAATAAATATTGAATACTTGGCCAGGAAGTATATCTAATGTCATCCACATCATTTTTATACAGAAAACTCCAATGTGATGGTAGAACCTGATGTCGTGTGTTGACTATACTACACAGAAATATCCTTGGAAGCAATGCTGTTTTCATCCTCATGCATAGCAAGTGAAGGACTCACAAAATCTGCACAGCCAGAAAAGAGCAAGTCAGGAAAACTGAAAACTCTTACTTTTGCTTCCAAACTTACATTTCCAGTAGGGTGTTGAAAACTGTATATAGTCAGATTTACTTGTCCTCTACAATTTCGTCCTTTTCCATTATTTCCTGTCAGTGGTAAATCATGTCAGTTACCCACAAACATCTTTAGAAGACTTAGTGGTTCTAATTACATAAACAACCAAGAAGCCTGCTCTTAAGTGTGAATGCACTCCTCTTTATCCTTCTACAGCTGCTTCTGACATTTAAATCTCACAAACCATCTCACTTACCTCATCTCCAGATGCATGCAGTCCTCTAGTAATGAGTTTTCCCTTCTACTTTTGGGTGGTGGTTTCACAAGGCTATGCTCTCTGGAAGTTCTATGTTTCTCCAGATGTCTTTCCTAGTTTTGAAATTCAATATACAGATTAAGGGGAAAGCCATGTTATATGTCCCTAGTTCAACATTACCAAGGAGAACCTTCTCTTGTGTCTTATTTATGTCCTTTGGGTGTATAAAGTGGGTGTGTTGTACACACATATGTAGGCATGCACATACCTGAGCTTGGAGCAACAGGGTGAAAACATAGGGTACTCTCCTCTATGGCTCCTCACCTTACACCCTTGAGTTAGGGTTTCTCACTTAACCTGGAGCTTGGAATTTTGTATCTAGAATGTCATTGCACAAACCAGAATGATCCTTCTGGTATCATCTGCCAGCACTGGGGCAATAGGGGTGTCTGGTCAGGCTCTGTTTAAGTGGGTGCTAGAGATCCAAATGCAGGTCTTCGTGCTTGCAATCCTCTGAGCCATTGCCCCATCCAACCTCTTCATAGTCAATAGGATTTTTTATGTTCCATCTCTACCCCCTTGCACCATGCCATTTTAGGCTATTTCTGACCGTGTGAATGAAAGGCAGTTTACACTTGATTTTAACCATATTTGTAAGGAGAGCCCAGAGGGTTTGATTTGTGGAGTAACTGATAAAGCTTGATCACCCAGTATTTTCTAACCCCTCTACATGTATACATACAGGAAGGGCATGCTTCTCCCAAATGTTTCATGATTTTCATATATTTTTGTCTGCTTCTTAATGATGTCTTTTGAGTTTTGTCATAGTTATGAAAATTTTCAGTCTCTTCTAATGCTTACATAAAGAAACTATAACTTTCTATAAATAGCCCTTGTTTTATAAGCAATATCTATTGATCAAGAATAAAATTTTATATTTCATTTCTTCTCTCTCCCATTCGTTTAATCCACCTCATCTTAATTGACTTTTGCTGGTAGGTGAAAAAGGGATTGTTATCAATACTACTTCCCAACATTTGCTTAGTGTTAGCATTCTAACATTCTAAGTGCTTAATATTCTTTCTGTGAGCACAATCCCTATACTTGTTATACCTCACTTGCATAATTAAATTAGATTGGTGACATTTGACTGCAGACCTGGTTTTAATTTCCAGTGAGGTAATAGTTTAGAAATGGCTTCTGAGGAATTCTTTAACTTAACTCTCCAATGTTTGTACTAAGTCCCCCAGGACAAATTCTACTAAAGGAACAATTTCAATGATCATCTTAAGAGAATACATAGATTTCTTTTTAAATTATCATTCCTATCTGATAATACTGGTCAGTGTTAGTAGGGGGAAAAGGATGCTTTTTAATAACATAAACGATTTTAAAGGTAATAACAAGGCTAATAATAATATTACAATAATATAATATAGTAAAAATTAGCATCAGAAATAGTTTACTACTATATTTGAAGCCTTGTAATTTACTATATAAGCTAATTACTAATATTTTCTGCTAACTGGAGACCAAAGGAGACTGAAGGTCTTATAAGAATTATAAAGAGAAGTAGACATTTATAACCATTTGGTAAAACACTATATATTCAACAAAAGATACTTATTTTGACATTATATATCTTAACAGTTGCTAGTCAGTTTGGATGCAAAACTGCAGCTATTTGCTTAAATTTTAAGCTTCAAGATCAATAATGACATTAAACCTGTGTGTTTTGTCTATGTTCCATGATTTGTCTATTTGTCTATTAATATCTTTGTCCCTTTCTTTGTTTCCTACATTTCCCTTCCTTCCTTCCTTCCTTCCTTCCTTCCTTCCTTCCTTCCTTC
>NC_022029.1:15665503-15669656 GCF_000317375.1 Microtus ochrogaster
CTTCCTTCCTTCCTTCCTTGCTTTCCCTTTCTTTCCCTTTCTTTCTTTCTTTCTTTCTTTCTTTCTTTCTTTCTTTCTTTCTTTCTTTCTTCCTTCTTTCCTTTCTTCCTTCCTTATTTCTTTTCTCTTTCTTTGAATGAGATTGTTGAACTATGTGTGTGTTAACTGTGGTATAATTTTATGTGTTTATTTTTGTGAATGTTTTCTCTCAGCCTTGCATATATCATTCTTTATTATGTTTATTATGTTTTATTAAAGTAATATGTATTCGGATGGAGGTACAGTTTGAGGAATATGCACAATCTGCTTACATCTACAGTCTGCATCCAAATCACAGAGATGAGAAAACATTTCTGAAGCTTAGAAGCCATCTTTCTCCCATCCAGCTCCATAACATCTGAGTGTAGCTGCTTCCCTGAATCCAAGCATTGCAAATGCATGTGTCCTTGTGTCTTGTTACTCTGAATAACCTCGCTTACACAAAATGCTATTTTTTTTTAGCTTGACTTTGATAATTTGGAAATTTGTCTTGTTAGACATTTTAGAATGGCAAGTTCTTTGAATAATTAAATCAATTTAGAATTTAATGAGTAAATGGAGAAAATACAGCTTTACAATGGTCAGAGGAAGAAAGAACTCTTAAGCACCTTAGTTTAGTTGTGATGTTATTAGGCAGTTGTTTCTCCTTGACATTTTTTTTAAATAAAAGAGGAAAAAAGTCTGATAACCAATATATTTCTGGTTATCAAACATAATTCACTTGATTTTGACTTCTATCTAGCTGACAAAAGATTTGTGCAGTTGATTTTACATGATGTGTTCCATATCTTAACCTCTGCACACACACACACACACACACACCCATCTCTTAGTCTCCCGTTTGCATCCTCATTGTCCCTGATGTCTATTTGTACAGCCATTTGTCTTCTACCCAGTGCATCCCAAGGGAATAATACAACCTTCAAAACATTCTTGTGCCTGAAGCATAAAACAAAGTACGACAAGATCATCATTAACAACAGGAATAGAAGCTGTTGGAAACATTACTTAGGTGTGTAATTGCCATGATATAATTCTAGAAACAAGGGTGGGTTAAGAATTCCTGTAAAGCAGCTTGGATTGTATGAGGCAGAAAAGATTGAAATTAGGAAGCAAAAGCAGAGCGGGAGATGAAATATGTAGTGGTGGCCAGGAGATACAGGCAGGTTGTGTGAAAGCAAGAGGACCAAAAGTTGCTAATGTGTCATCTGGGTGACCATCTGTGATGTAGAGATTGTTCCCATTCAAGAAAGACTAACAAAGCATTTAAGAATAGGCAAAGGAGAGCCGGTAAGTAGGAGGGTTACGTAGGCTCTTCAGACATAACAGGGTCATATTAAACAGAAAAAAATGCTTGAATTCCTTCTGTTATTATTGGGGTGTCAAGGGGATGTGAGAAATGAGTTGATTTTGGACAAATCACTGCTAATGAAAGATTTAAAATGAAAAGGACTGAAGAAAAGTATTATCTGTGCCTCCAACTGAGAGAAGAAATATTGTTGTGCTGTTATCTCGTAGGAGCTTCTAACCACCTTTCTCTCTACTACCTCTTCCTAATGTACCAGTATTACATGGGTGACCCACCCTGTCCAGATTCCATCCACGTGCTTGAGTGACAGGTTAAGTAAAACACTACCATGATGGCAGATGGTGCAGGAAAGTTGTTTTCACCTGCTGCTGTGGGAACCACGACATCTCCCAAAATTGTTTTCCTTCCAGGTAGGCCCTCTCTAATTCTTCCTGATGGCAATTTTACATCTTAGAGTTTTGAAATGCCTGTTATGCACATGCAATCTTTTATTCTTGCTAGGGAAATTTGCTTTCAATTTTCTGGAAGAGCATGTAGTTTCTGTAAATTCCTCCTATCTCACAAAGATAAAATTTGGAATAACTGTAAAACTATCTTTACATTTCTCTTTCAAGGCTCAGAGAGGAAGAGCCCTTTCTCCTTCAGGATGCATTGTTATCTTTCTAGTCCCTTGATTCAGCTGCTGACCGAACACTTACAGTCAGGTGTTCTTATTCCCTTGATTCTGTAGCTGACCGAATGCTCACTTATCTGCGTATTCATGTTCCCTCTTTCAACTCTAATCACTCCTGTTTTATTTAATTTCTCTTATATTTCCTGATACAAAATCCTACAATTAATCTTAGGCTGACCAAGAACTTACTACTTCACTGGATGAGAAATCTTGCCTTCTTCCCACTACATAAGGAAGAAGCAGAGAGCTACTTCTTTGAAAAGAGGCACTGTCTTCCACCATTCCTTGGCTCCTAGTACTTTTGACTCCTGACATATACTAAATTTGCTCTTCCATTCTAGTCAAATATCCTTAAAGTAATGGTTGAGTTAGGCTTACCATGCATCTCATGAGCTTCTGTAAGCAAAAGTCTGATAATCGTGTAGATAGCATGTATGAAACTCTTTTAAAACATCCTATCAGTTATGAATAATGGTCTTATTGCTTAAATTCTCATCAGACCATTAGTGTAGGATTCAAAATAGCAAACCTCTATCCCATTCTATTAAAGGAAGTCAAGAAAGGAAGCATTACAATATGGCAAACCTTCCTTCTGGTCTTTTGGCATGGGGTCATGGTTTCCTCCTGATGCCCCATCATCAGAAGGAGGAAATTCAGTATACTATTAGTGTCTCACATCATTATGTTAAGCAAGATATTATGAAAAATAATGTATATATGTATGTATATATGTGTATATATGTATGTATGTATATATGTATATATGAATATAAAACTGGGGATGTGGTTCAGTGGTAGAACACTTGCCACACTGAGATTGAGATCCTGGAATTGATCCCCAATATTTAAAAAGGAATTTTTAAGTTACCATGCACAGTCGTGAATGCATGTGACCTCAGGACTCATGAGTCTAATTCTAGAGAGCTACAAGGTTGAGGCCAGCCTGAAATACCTGCCTCAAAACCTTAAATAGGTACATGAACTATGAAATAGGTACATGAGCTAATAACCATGTATTTAATGAGAAAGTGAATGAGAGACTGCAGCATCCGTGACACTCATGAGGCTGATTTGGCAAATTGAGAAATCAGTCAAATCAACTATGCTGCAATAGAAAGATCAAAGCCCTAGCTGTTCAATTGTATTTTGCCTTCCCAACGTTTGTGTTATCATCCTGTGTTCCTGGGGGACAAAAAGGTTCAAGAGACGTCAGACAACTATTCTATCATCTCTTGTGTTGCTAATAGTGAATAAAAGAACTTTGGAAAAGGAATCAGGAAGATGACAATAGATAGGCCCAGACATATCACCCACTGGCTCCAACATGAGACAGGCTCCTGCAGCAGCAGAAGCGAACCTTGAAGCAGAGCTCCGGCGTGGAGCATGATAGATGAAGTGTTCACATAGCAGTTTGTAGATGTTTCTCTTTGGCCTTTAATGAGCTACTGCTGAGAGTGGTTTTGTTATCTCCACTGGAGCCTCAGAGTAGGCGCTGCGTGGTCAGCAAAAGATTAATACGACACAAGATGTGAAAATTGGATGTTTTAGACTAATTCTCTATATCCCAGCCACATTTGTGAAGGGATGGGTGTAAGAAAAATTGGGTAATAAAGATGACATCTTTTACAACAAAGTGGACCTAAGAAAACACCTCTCAGTGTATTGGCACAAAATATACTCTGAACAATTGGCATATATTCTTCCTGTTTGAAGCATTTGAGTCACTGACTACAGATGATTACTTTGTAACTTTAAATCCTTGCTGGCTAATTTTATAGATCAACTTGATTGGACTACAGCATCCCCAGGAATATCTGAAAGCGTTAGACAAGTGATGTTCTGGCTCCAGGCAGCTGAGTACAAGACGCCCTCTACTTAGAACAAGTCAGTTCAGGTACTTGACCAATTGCATAATGCACACTTGGCTACTGCATCACTCAGTCTCCCTATTCTAACGTGACTCACTTAACACCATCTCAGATGCACCCACTGTTGTTCTTTTTTAAAAATGCTGCAAGATCCCCAGCGGCAGTAGGCAGCAGAAATGCTCTAGGTCCCAAATGGTGGCGGCAGGCCATGTGGTGGCAGGCAGCGGGCTCTGGGAGCAGCCAGTCCCAGGCAGAAATGGCTGC
>NC_022029.1:15669950-15709280 GCF_000317375.1 Microtus ochrogaster
AAGGAGAAAGAGACAGAGAAGGGGGGAAGCAGAAAAGTGGAGAGAGAGGCAGAAGCGAAGCTACCTCTCCGAGAGGAAGATGAAAAAGAGAGCAAGCTCAGGCCGGAAGCTGAAGATCAGCCTGCCTCAGCTGATGGGAAGGGGAATGGGTGTGGCTTGTCCCTTAAAGGGGCAGCAAAGCACAACACCCACAGTGCTAGCTAATCAAATGTCAGGTAACTAACTCTTCTCAAGCTATCATGAAGAACCTGCATTGAAAGCTATTCTATTGAATGACTTCAAAGCCCTTTTCTTTTGACCCCAACTCCTTTCATGCCCTCCAACACCCTCTCAAATTCTTGATTTCTTTGTGTGTGTGTGTGTGTGTGTGTAGACACAAACCTCTTGAATCCATTTAGTTTTGCTAATATTCCAAAGCACCCTACAAATATATTTCAGTGAAAAACTATATTCCACAAAGCCAATTCATGTATTAGGATTGAAACCTAGTGCCATTGTCCTTGGCTTCTCATCGGCCTTCATTGTCCTCCATGTTCAGAGAGTCTGGTTTCATCCCATGCTTATTCAGTCCCAGTCCCGCTGGCCTTGGTGAGCTCCCAATAGATCAGTTCCACTGTCACAGTGGGTGGGTGCACCCCTCGTGGTCCTGACTTCCTTGTTCATGTTTTCCCTCCTTCTGGCTTTGTGGGAGCCTAGCCTGTTTGGATGCTCACCTTCTTGGACCTGGATAGAAGTGGGAGGACATTGGACTTCCCACAGGACAGGGAATCTGGACTGCTCTTCATTCTCGAGAGGGAGGGGGGATGAAGTGGGGGAAGGGGGAGAGGGGGAAGGCAGTGGGGGGAGGGGGCGATGTGTGGGAGGAGGGGGAGGGGAATGGGAAACAGGGGGGAGGCAGGGATTTTTTTTTCAACAACTAAAAAGAATAAACAAAAAAATAAAAAATAAACATTAAGACATATATTTTTTTAAAAAAAGAACTATATTCAATCAATGACTGCTAAAAGAGGAAGTGTTTTCTCCAGGACACATAGTCCAATCCCAAGTGGTCAGCCCTAATTATATGTACATTTCTTTGTGTGTGTGTGTGTGTGTGTGTGTGTGTGTGTGTGTACCCACAAACCTCTTGAATCCATTTAGTTTTGCTAATATTTCAAAGCACCCTACACATTCATTTCAATGAAGAACTGCTAAAAGAGGAAGTATTTTCTCCCTGACATGTGGTCTAATCCCAAGTGGTCAGCCCTAATTATATGTGCATTCTTTTTGTTCAAAAGGTTGACTCTACATATCCAAACAAACAAAACTGAGATATAGAAGAGTATGAATTAGTAAATGCTGATAGAAGGGAGCAAAGGAAAAAAAGAAAATGGGGATGGCAGGCAAGGTTGGGACTGGGAAGTTAAGAGAAGGGATCCCAAGGGAAGTGAAGGATAGAGGTTAAGGAGGGGAAGGGAATGGAGATGAGGGGAGGGAGGGCAGGGCAAGGAGAGGGAGGGAGGGGAGGGGAGGCAAGGCAAGGGAAGGGAAAGGACGGGAAGGGGACAGGATGGAATGGAAGCATTTCTTGCTTCATAAAAGCCCTTTCTTCACTCAGTGTTAGTGATAAGATCTTACCTTCAGGAGTTAACAAGCCCATGCCTTGTGTTAAACTGAGTGTAGCAAACACGGTAATAATCTTGAACTCTGATACCTGTGAACTTGACAATGAATGTAGAACACTCCTGGTTTGCATTAAACTGAATATTTGAAACATTTGAGCAAAGCTCTGCTTCCAATCCAGGTAGAAACCTGTGCTTTCATTGATTTTTCCTCAGTATTTGTTACTTCCAGTGGTAAAGCCCATAATCACATTAAAGTGACAGTGTTCCAGGTTCACTGGGAAATATGGAGGAGTAAGCCAAGCATCATAGTGCACATTTCTAATTCTAGGACGTAGGAGGTGGAAAGCAGAAGTTCAAAGCCATTCTCGACCATGTAGAGAGTTCAAGGCAAGGCAGGGCCTCATAAGACTGGGTTTCAAAAAGAATATGCATAGAACTAAAGGATAATTCTCAAGAATGAAGCTTAAGTGGTCTTTACTATTATTCTATGTGTCTAGATATGATTACCAAAATGCTAGTAGAGGTCCTGGTATCTGAAGAACTTAGTACTGAAACCATCTTTCCGCATCCATTGGGAATCCTCACCATAATACCTTGTGATCATTCCCATAAACAAGAATCCATACAACTAAAAGTGATCCACTTTATCAACGAGACTCACTTTGGAGAGACATTATTCCTAGGTCAATTACCTTTCTTAATAGTCTAATATTAATAACAAATTTATAATGTCTCAATATTGAAGTATATACCAACCTTGTCTATTACAGTTTTCCCAGTAATATAGTCAGGTGTATGATAATATTTGTCTTCAGAATCAGAAAACTAAAGTTAACACTGTAGGTGTCATCAATTGCACAAGGCCAAGGAGCTGGTGAGCAGACAAATTGGAAATAAATCACAGAGCCGCCTTAAATTGTTCTTTACGTCATATCATGGACCCTGAGTATCTGCTCATGTAGTAGTAAGGACCTAAGAAGAGGGTAACATGACTAATTACAGGCTGAAAAATTAATGTCTTCCCATTAAATGGCACATTCATTCATATAATCATTCATGGAGGATACTTTAGCTTCTACTTTGTACCAACTCTTAAACATGCTGTTTATCCAAAAAATGCATGCATCACAGTTCATGGTGTCCATTTAAGTATTAAATAATGCAGAAATTTGTGGTCAGTGAACTAGTTACATTTTTATAGGTCTCTTCTTCTTCCCCATCAAGTTCTTTGCTGTTTTCATTTTCTTACCCAATTAGAACCCTTGTGTTCTTAACTCCTTAATGTTTAACTTCCACACAGAATTCAAACTTCATCTTCTTCTTCTTCAAAAAAAACCTCTCTCCTGAAAACCCCCACCCTTCTCAGATAATTAATTCAGTTACCTTTGTATGAAGTGTTTGTATTAATTACCCGAGAAAGGTACCTGATGCCACTCAGTGAGGAGCTTCTGCCTAAATAATTCTCTTTGTCTGATAATTCCTGAACTAAATGGCAAAGCCTTGGACAGTGAGTTCTGGGAATAATTTATTTTCCTCTCAGTAAAACGCCAAAACCTTTGATCCATAGAGACATTAAGTAAAATAAAGGGGTTTCAGTGAGGTGTCCTGAAAGCCAACCATATGTTAACAAACTTGCTCCAATCAAAAGCAACCTCTTGGTTATTACATGAATATAGTGGCCACCCTTACACATCTGGTCTCTCCTCTTGTCAAATTTTGAATCTCCAACCTTACTCGCCACTATTTAGTGTCAGTGAAAAGAAGTTCATTAATTTACAATGACCTTCAGTCCCCCTAATAATGAGTGTCAACCCTGGGATTCGACTAGAAAGCATATGTCTGCTTATTAACAAGGATTTTCTTCAGGATGACATAATTTTTCAGTTGCATTAAAATGAAAACCCTAAAAGATAACATTCTACATAGCAAACTGTTGATGTAATTTGTTTGTTTGCTTATTTTTGCCAAGAGCAGTGGGCTCAAAACTGGAAGATAATGCTTTTTTTCTCCAATATTCTTTTTTTTTTTCTTTATGGGACTCTGTAGTCTTGTATCTTGTTGAGATTTGATGGCGAGCTCACAGGTGCCATATTAAAAATGAATCAGAGGCACTCAGCAGAACTTGGATTTAGGATAATAAGTCAAACCCCAAATGACATGTTTGCAGATTTGGAATTTGGAGAAATATAATAAGTAAGATTGAGGGTCTAGTGGGAGGTAAGACAAAGTGGGAGTGGAAACTGGCCTTTCACGGGGCTGGCTAGTACTCATAGACATTAATCACTTTTATATGTTACGTTCCTAATTGATGCTATTCTTTCCAGTTACATTATAATTGAATTTAAAAAAAAAACCCGATATCTAAGATGTCAGGTTCCAATATTACACGGTGCTTCCGCTCAAGGAAGTCTACACATACTGTTCAGGTCATTTGGAATGATAGATAATTAGGGAAACTCCATGGTGCCTAATGGTATGCAGGGCAGCAAATATGCAGCATAGAAGGTTCCATGGGGTTATAAAAGCAGAATAGGATTGTGGAAAGTGAGCATGTGGATTTTAACTAGTCAATTAACCACTATGCAATTTAGTTCATTTATCGGGAAAGTTCTTTAAAACAGGAGGGAAGATAATTGGCACTGTGGTTCTTTGTCAATATGCTAGAGAAATCGAGTCTGTTTTCCCTGAATTTTGTGCCTGACACTGTGCTGAATAGGAGGACAATGGGAGTTTTAAGCACACGTCCTCATGCATATAAGCATAGCATAGCAGGACTGGTCAGTATTTGCAGCCAGTTAGGACCCCTTGGAGAGCCTCAGAAAAGATATGCATTATGTATGCATTCCTAGCATAGAAGTATATATCTCGTAGAATTTGGCTCATGAGGAAGTGGGAGAGCTCTTAGGGTCAGGGCTTTGATGTCCTCCAGAACGGAAATGGTTGGAGTAAAGGCTGATGGATAACTCTCCTGGGTTTTATTATGAGAGACGATTCACAAGTGAGGTATGTCAAACCAAACCGATCACATTTTTTAAGCTTTGTGGTTAACCTGTGATAATGTAAGCACCATTTACCCCATGTTAGTTCGTTTGTCCATAGGAAGAACTGAAGAACAAACGTGTGAATGGGATAAAAGATGGAAAGACCACTTTTCCTGGTTCCCATCCACATCAGCAGCCTTGGGAAGGAGCTGTTTGACAATTCTTCTACATAGTCCCTTAATGTTAGAAATCCCTCCATCCTATTCCTGTTCTTAAAAACACACCTCTATCTTCTACCATATGAAGCTGGAACTGTAAAATATTTGCTAGAATTCCTATATCATACAAACTCCCGGGGACTTTAATATCCTCACAAATTTCACACATTGTAAATTCCAGATGTTAGAAATGTGCAAGAATGTCAGACCTAAATAGATGATTGGTTTATCTCTGTCTTCGGTCTGCCTTGGGTTTGGGAATGAAATGAGCTGAGTACCATCAGAATCAGAATAGGTGTGTCCACTGGAAACTGAATTCCTTGGAATTTGGTGAACCTGTAGTAAATGCTTTGATGAGTAAGTATATTTACTGAAAAGTATTATTCGATCTCTATTAGGGAAAGCCCTCCTAATCGGTCGTTTTAACCCAAGTGCATGTCTAATGGATGTGCTCTCTGTAAGGTATGATACTTCTGAAGGAATCTTTGAAATTATAGCACTTTCACGGGAAATGCTCTGGCTGCTGTGTGGGCTCTCTTGGGTTTCTCGTTTCTTTGCTGTGCTGTGAAAAACTCACACTGCATATGCATTGTTATTATCAGTGTTGGTAGAGACTGAGCAAGCACGAATTTCTACCTCATCATCTACACAGAGCAGAGGACAGCAAATCCTGTAATAACAACCTGTATGCAAACCAGTCAAGGAAAAAAAATTCTACCAAAAATGTGGTAATGTACAAACCTATATCCCACAAGCATACCCAACATGTTCATCAAAGTGAGTTTGATGCCTGTTAATTTCTCCATCTTGCACAAAGGGCAAAAAACTTATAATATAAAACTGAAAACCAGCTAATGCATATAGACTGTCTTAGAAATGAGAAATGAATAAACAACACAGTATTCATTATTGAATAATACCATTATGTAGAATGATGGTCCCAGGTTTCTGTGTGAGGAAAATTACTTCCAAGAGAGGCAATGATGGCAATATTTGGTCAATATGAAAGACCTGGATAAATCCAGACCTCCCCCCCCCCCAGCAGGAAGAGAAGAATCAAAAATCTAGGATTAGCCAGTTCAGTGACTGTGTTTCAGGAACTAGCTGAAGATAAAGTTAGATTGTGATCTTGAGAATAATCTTGAGAAACAGGGAGTTTCCCCCTTGTGATTATCATTGTACTGTGTTTTAGGAACTAGCTGATTATGACCTTGGGAGTGGTCCTGAGAGGCAAGGAGTTGCCCCTTGTGAACACCACTGGATTTTCGGAATTTTCTATGACCCTTTTGGATTACGGGGGGCTGTGGTTTCTTCCCTTAAAAGCTTCTCCCTGTCACTCAGGGTCGAACTCTTCCCCTGCGTGGGTTATGAGTCTCGGCCCCAGTGCACTGGTTCCTGTCTCATCTCATCATTAAAGCCTTGTGTGCTTGCAGCAAGGACAGCCTCTCATGAGTTACTGGGGTGGGGGGTTGTGTTATCCTGAGACTTGAGTGAGAGTCTCCCCAGAACTGGGGGTCTTTCAAATATATTCACCTTTAAGACTTTATCCAATGAATACTTTCTCAATGGTCACTATATGTCGGAAATAAAAAGAAGAGGAAAGACTAAAACTGTGAGCACAACTGCATATTCTTGGTGCATATTGTAAGTGCTGTGCCTATATTTCCAGCAAAACATGGTATCATTTTTTGGTGGTTTGAAAGAAAATGACCCCTAAAAGGGATGGCACTGTTAAGAAATGAGGTTGTATTGGAGAAAGTATGTCACTGTATGGATGGGCTTTAAGGTCCTTTGCTCGAGCTATGCTATGTCTGGCACACAGTTTATTTCCTGTTGCCTGCAGATCAAGATGTAGAACTCTCAGCTCCTTCTCATGTCTGCCTACATGCCACTGTGTCCTGCCAACGTGATAATGAAGTAGACTTCTGAAACTACAAGCTAGCTACAGTTAAATATTTTCCTTTGTAACAGTTGCCAATGTCATGGTGTCTTTTCATAGCAATAGAAACTCTGACTAAGATATTTTTCTTATTGCATGTTCAATTATTTGATGGATGACTAACTCCCTATACCTCAAATAAGCTTGGTTATAGAAAGGAGAGAGAGGGGCTGGAGAGATGGCTCAGTGGTTAAGAGCACCGGCTGCTCTTCCAGAGGTTCTGAGTTCAATTCCCAGCAACCACATGATGGCTCACAACCATCTGTAATGAAATCTGGCACCCTCTAGCCTGTGGACATACATGGAGGTAGAATGTTATATACATAATAAATAAATAAATCTTTAAAAAAAAGGATCCTTCATGTTTCTTATCTGCAGCTAACTTACTGATGTGGTGTTAATACCCCTGACCTATTCAACTAAGGTCTCTCAAGCAAAAGCAAATAAACAGCCACCATCATCAAACTCACATTTGTAACCCAATTCCCAGTGCGGAGTGACTCACTCTCTGTGACAATTAATGCTGATTGTCTACTTGTCAAGCTCTGGAGTTGCCTAGGAGACAGGCAGTCAGATATACAGAGAGGGAATGTTTAAATCAGAGTAGCCTCTGAGTCTGCCTGTGATGGCTTATCCCTATTAGAAACACTGAAAGTGAGAAGGTCCACCATGGAGTAAGGAAATGAATCTTCCAGAGCTCCTGTCCTGGGCTTCAGAAAATGGAGTAAGCTATTGGCACATGACTATTTGTTTCTCTCTCCTTCTTGAACAAGATTTGGCCATGGGTTCAGGATCTTGCTTTTTGACATCTCTATTATGGTGAACCGCACCCTGCATCAACTCTGATCCAAGAGACACTTTACCTTTCTTGAGTTTATTTCATCGGGGTATTTTCTCACAGTCATAAGAGCAATCATGGAGACACCCTCTGATCAGCATTTGCAGTGATGAGACAGCACATCACCTTGGAAAGCCTTTGAGCAAATGTTGTAGTCACAAGGGTCACAGAATAATTATCCTATATCCTTCACCTAAATAGCCAAAAGCTCGCTCATATTAAAGATAACGGTATACTTTGAGGAGCTCTCATGTACTTATAGGAAGCCTCTGTGTACACTTGTGCATTTAATACCCAGTTCACCCACAGAAACTTCCACCAAACCTCATGCCCTAATGTCAATGTTCCCTCTTTAAATCACTTAGCTCATCATTCCCCTTTTATATTTTGATAATTATCTGCACCCATGTACTTTATTGAACACTTATTAAGACTATCTTACTTAACGCATGCTTGTAGAGACTATTGGGAAAGGTATTTGGCCATATTTCATCATAGAAACTATTTTGGCCAAAAGATAATAGATAAATATTTAGTGTATATATTAATGCCTCGTTTTAGAAAATATTAATTGTAACAAAAAGACAGGAAGCTTGAACACTGTGAAATACTGAAGCATGGAGTCGGGATCTTTTGCAGAATAAGAAATATTTCAGTAAAATCTTAAGGAGGAATAATTAGAACAATTAGCAAAAAGCTGTTGGTTTCATATACTAGATAGTAAAATATAACTGTATCAATAAAGTAGATTTCCTTTATCTGTATCATTTCTAGCCTTTGTTATATGTTGAATACCCCAAGAGAGAAACTTGTTTATCATTTTCATCATTTGTACCAAATATAGAGTTAGGAATGTATTGTTTACATAACAGCAGAGGAAGAGTTGAATAGAATCTCATATAGTTTCCTATATTTTCTAAACTTTCTAAATCTCAGCTCACTTTCAGTAATAACTGTTATGTCATGAGGTATATCATAGGTGTCCTATATTACTTTATCCCCTTTTGCACCTATAAGAGACTTAGTGATTAACTTTATTCAATAAAACATTGCCAGAACTGATGTTTCTTAGTTCTGAACCACACCACATAATGGAACATGGTCCTAATATCTGTGCTTTCCCTATTGTGGCAATCTCAAAGCCATGTGTTAAAATATGAAGATCAAAAACAGAGAACTGGAGGCTACTGGCTGGAAACAACCCCTTGGATCATACCAGATACTTGGAGAAAATAAAAATATCACTTTGGTAAGTAACTACAAATTTTGAAATTACTCCTTACCCCCAATATCATCTAGTATACTTTACCAAATGAGAGTATCACTGTTGGGAGTTTCGGATCAGCACTTATTTCATCATTTTTAATTTATTTTACATATCAACCTGAGTTTCCCTTCCCTCCTCTTCTTCCACTCCCTCCTCCACCTCCCCAAACCCTACCCACTCTTCCTCCATCTCTACTTACATGGTGTAAGGCCTTCCATGGGAATCAACAAAGCATAGCACATAAAGCTGAGGCAGGACCAAGCTCTTCCTCCTGCATCAAGGCTGATCCAAAGTTCCAAAGTCTGCTCAGCATTCTTAAAAGTCACTTATTGTATGTAGCATTTAGTGCTATTAACTGTCCTCTTAACTCTGCTTTCATTGTGTCCCATCAATTTAGGTATGTTGTGTGGTCATTTTCATTGAATTTTAGGAAGTCTGTTATTTCTCCCTTTATTTCTTCCTTGAACCATTGATGATTCAGGTGAGCATTGTTTAATTTCCATGTGTTTGTGGGCTTTTTGAAATTAGTATTGCTATTGAATTCTAGTTTTAAAACATGGTGATCTGATAAGATACATGGGATTATTCCATTTTTTTTTATTTGTTGATGCTTATTTTGTTACCAAGTATGTGCTCAATTTTTGAGAAGGTTCCATGAGGTGCTGTGAAAAAGGTACATTCTTTTATGTTTGGATGGAATCGTCTATAGATGTTTGTTAAGTCCATTTCAGTCATAACATCTGTTAGTTCTTTTATTTCTCTGCAAGCTTGTACAGCCCCTTTGGATGCCAGTGTGCTAATTTCTCAGAAAATTAGGAAACAACCTTCCTCAAGACTCAGTAATACCACTTTTGGGTATATATATATACAAAGGATGCTCAATCGTGCCACAAGGACATGTGCTCAACTATGTTCAGAGCAGCATTGTTTGTCATAGCCAGAACCTGGAAATAACCTAAATGCCCCTCGACCAAAGAATGGATAAGGAAAATGTGGTACATTTACACAATTGAGTATTACACAGCAGAAAAAAAACCAACAACATCTTGAATTTTGCAGGCAAATGGATGGAGCTAGAAAACATCATTTTGAATGAGGTAACCCATACTCAGAAAGACAATTATCACATGTACTCACTCATAAGTGGTTTTTAAACATAAGGGAAAGAAAACAAGCCCAGAAATCACAATCCCAGAGAACCTAGACCACAATGAGGACCCTAAGAGAGACATATATAGATCTAATCTACATGGAAAGTAAAAAAAGGCAAGAGCTCCTGAATAAATTGGGAGCTTGGGGACCTTGGGAGAGGGTTGAAGGGGAGGGGAGAAGCAGAGAAGGGAGCAGAGAAAAATGTAGAGCTCAATAAAAATCAATTTAAAAAGAGTCACTTATTTTGACAAAGTAGCAAGGGTACATTGGAATCACATTGAGGGTTTGGTACATTGACAGATCTTAACTTGTGTTAGTTAAATCAGTCCTAGGAAGGTAGGAAAGTTTTGTAAAGATACTCACATGGTTTTTGGAAAGAGAATGAAAAGCCAGAAATTCTTATTGCCCTGGGATGGTGCATGTTCAATGTCCATACTGCATCTTATCATTTATACCCACAGGTTGAACTAGCCTACCCAGGCATTCAGTGGACTCCTACCTAACAGGGACCTTAATCTGTTACTTTCCTATAATCTCGAGAACTGAACAAGAGAAAAGTCATAAACTAACCAGCAATTTAGTTGCCATGCTAAAAAAAGAAAGAAAGAAAGGAAGGAGGAAGGGAGAGAGGGAGGGAGGGAGGAAAGAAAAGATGGTAGGGACAAAGGAAGGAAGGATGGATTTTAGACTGAGTCTTCTTTTGGATACTTTAGATCTCAAGAGTTTTAATTAGACTTCCTGGTTCCTAATTCAATCCAACATTCATTAGTCTAGACCTGAAGACTTAATTTTATTTTATTTTTTATTATTTTATTACTTAAAAAATACAAATCCAAATTCCCACTCCCTCTTCTCCACCACTCCCCTCCCACTTCCTCCCCAGACCATCCTACCCTACCCCCTCAATCCTAAGAGAGGTAAATGCACCCCACCCTGTGTAAAGTCCAAGGCCCTCCATATTACATCTAGATTGAGCAAGGTATACATCTAAAGAGAATAGGATCCCAAGAAGCCAGTACATGCGGTAGAGACAAATCCCAGTGTCCCTATCAGTTGCCCCTCAGTTTGCCTCAACTGTCAACCACATTCAGAGGGACCTGTTTGTTCCCATGCTCATTCACTCCCAGTTCAGTAGGAGTTGGTGAGATCCCATTAGCTCAGGAAAATTGCCTCAGTGGATGAACCCCTCATGGTCTTTAATTCCTTGCTCATACTCTCACTCCTGCCACTCTTCAACTGGTCTTGGGAGTTCAGTCCAGTGATATTGATCGAGGGAGCCATTATGGGATTAGCAAAAAACCTGGCACTAGAAAAATGCCCAGGAATCCACAAGGATGACCTCAGATAAGACCCTAAGCAATAGAAGAAAGTGTGTCTGAACTGGCCTTACCCTGTAGTAAGACTGATGATTATCTTAAATATCACCATAGAACCTTTGTCCAACAACAGATGGAAACAGAGGCAATGACCTACAACCGAAGACTTAATTTTAATTGTAACACCTACTGACAATCAAAATACACCATTTGAAAAGGAATTCTATAGTCAGAAAAGTATGTGTAGAGACAAAGTCAGCTGTGTTCATCCAGGATTATGATCACTCAACCAGGAGATAAGATGCGGGGATATCATCACCCTCCAGACTGGGCATTGACTGTCAAAGCTGACAGGCCAGCCCTACCAGCTGGACATAGCAAAACATCAGTAGCTTCACTACACTACTGCCCAAGACTCAATATTCTGTACCCTCTTCATTTTAAGACCGGTTATTGATAATTACATGTCTTCTATGAATAATATATTCTATTAACTTTTTTATTAATTAACTCTGATAGACTTGAGAGTTGCGAGAAGTCCTTGTCATTAGAACCTATTTTCAACCTTGTACCTTCTACACTTTTATCGTAGGTGTGTAATGCTGGGTGCATATACCTTTTCACTCGACACTTTCCAGGGATCAAATCCATTCTTGTGATTCATGTCAACACTTCTATGGTTGATGATACTTAAATCTATATTGCTAGTCACAATTTGTCTTCTGGGTTTTGAATTTGAATATGCAAACTTCTGATAAATATTTCTGATCTAATATGTCACATAAACTATAAAAATATGTATTTTAAATTCACCTTATAGTGGATCCTGTGATGTATTTTCATTATGTTCCAGGATTCACTGAATGGATTACTATTCATCCCACCTCTCAGCCAAAATCCTGGTAATCATCTTTTGTTTTTCATCTTGCTCACCTCCAAAATGAAATCAAGAAAGTCTCATATCCCGTAGCACTGCGCATTTTCTTGAATCTGTACCATCGTCCGTAATAAACTCTGAGTCCAGGATTTCATCGTAATTTTCATTACTTCTGACAGAGTCTCTAAAGAATCACCTCTGGCTTAAGCATTCTTCCACATATCACCCCTTGTGTCAAATTCAGATGCCCTTCCCCTAAATTCCTGTCAGGACATGATTAGAGATGACATGCTGAAAGTCCCTCTTTGGCATTTATAATCATTCAGCAACCTTTCTTTAGGCACAAATGCATGCATCTCTCATCTTCTCCCATTTTATTCTTAACATGGGGTATGTGCTGTTGCCTGCATCCTGTGTATGGCTTTGACATGCTAGGCAGTCTCTTCCAAAATCCTAAAAGTGTTTTTACTTTATAGGTATGTTTTTCAACCTAATTAACTGTTTAATCTTTAATATATGGCTTAAGTATTGCTTGCTCTCAGAAACCTTCCTAGAAATCTCCCAGGGATTCCTGGAATCCTTCCAGGAATTCTCTTCTTTGTGTATTCATATTACTTCATGTACATTCTCTAAACATTGATGCTCAGTCATTTATCCATCACCAGACGATTAAGCATTTAGAACAAAGTAATTAATACCCTAGTAAGAAGCATATTCTAATATTTTTATACTTTTGCTGTTCTAAATATTCCTTGCACTTTGGGGCCTAAGAACTCAAAGGCAATAGCTAGGGGCAAGCCAAAAGACCTAGTGTTTTGTCTTGTTTGACACTTTCCTGAATAAAAATGAAATAAACATGGCCTCCCTTAAATAGATAACGATGCACATATTATAAACAACAAAAAGAATGAGAACAAGACACAGGTGTTTCTAAAAATCATGGCCAGTATAAATGTGAAAGCATAGGTGCGTTCACTGCTGCTTCAGTTTTTCTATCTTGTTACTCTCTGTCCAACTTATCCCTTATCTTTGATCAGTATTTTTCTCCCCTTGCTCCTTAGTTTACATGGAGAAAAAAATCAATTTCATAAAACCTCATAGTTGCATCATTTTATGTCAGACATTCAAAGCAAAACAACTCACTGTCCTTCAATTTTGTCTACCAAAGTCTTAGGGAGGAACAGTGGTGTACCACTGAGTCAAATGGTAACTTAAATATCTGAGAAAACTTTGGGTATTGAATAGATGGATATATTTATCTTATTAAATATACAGCCGGGGGTGGTGGCAGACTCCTTTAATCCCAGCACTCGGGAGGCAGAGGCAGGTGGATCTTTGTGAGTTTGAGGCCAGCCTGGTCTACAAGAGCTAGTTCTAGGAAAGGCACCAAAGTTACAGAGAAACCTTGTCAGAAAGAAAGAAAGAAAGAAAGAAAGAAAGAAAGAAAGAAAGAAAGAAAGAAAGAAAGAAAGAAAGAAAGAAAGAAAGAAAGTAATAGTAGTTCTGGGTAGAAGAAAGAGTTATGTACTCTAATGATTCTCAATATTCAAGCAGTCTGCCTCATAGCTTATGAAAGGAATTCCATAGGTCTTTCTTCACCTATTCCATGCAGAGCATTTGGGATTTAGGAGAAGTCCATCTTCATTTTCCAGATAAGGAAACTAAGCTGTAAAGAGAATAAGAAAAGTAATCAGATTCAAAGAGCTGGTGTAGTTAGAGCTAAGACATGAATTATTACCTTCAAGTGCTTGAAATATTGATGACCTTGTGCACACATGGGGACCTTGAAAAGTTGGGGGTTACTCAAAAGGCTGAGTACTCTGCTGGACAGAATACATTTTGTGGAGGGGAGTGTTCTTATCTTTGCTTCTGAAAGTAAATCTTGAATTTAAAGAGACATCAATGAGAACCCTGGCCCTGTGAGTATTATGTCTTTGGCTTGAAGTTGGATACCCAATGCTTATTAATGTTTATTGAGAAAAGTATTTCCTCTGAAAACATTCATCTATTTTACAAAACTTTTTTTGAACATTTACAGTGAGTCACACCATGCCTTTGACAGTGTTGAGAAACATCAATCACTGTCCTTTATATCAGATGAGTCTTGGCGAGTTGAGTCAGGCATGGATACATGCAAAATGTAATTTGTATTGATAGAGGTCTTTAAAAAGGTTGTAAATAAGATATGGCGAGAATGGAGAATATGAGCCTGACATGATGCTTAACTGCCTGCCAAAGAGATCTTCCAAAGTGTCAGTGTGAAAGTGTCCAGTGCAATCTTTGGATTCCATGGTTAGTGGGAAAGTCATGCTCATATGCAGTGTCCTTAGCAGGGATGAACTTCTGAATACTTCCTAGGTCCCTTAGCTCAGGTACCTACACTAACTACATTCCCATCAATGACTGTGTCTTCACAGTGTTGTTGACTAAGGTTACTCCACCATTTCACTTATGTGACACCCTTGGAAATCTCCACAGATTCCTTCAAGTGTTGACAAAAGTGTGGAGTTCTATTTCCTTCACCCCATATATATCACACACACACACACACACACACACACACACACACACACACACACACACACACATATATATCAAGTTTAGACATTTTTACTATGAGTGCTACAATTTTGTAATTTACTGTTCTTTGTTATAGTAAAACTAAAATTAAAATAAGAAAATGTCTATACTTTCATGACAATAATTTACTCTTATAAAGTTGTTCATAAAAATTACAAAAGAAAAAAAGCATATTTCTAGGAAGTAAAAGGATTCTCACAAATTTTCCTAGTTCTTTGTATATCTATATCAAAGTCGTAGGCCAGATGAAGCTGTCGTTAAAGACTATAGAAGTAAAAGTGTCTAATGGGTAAATATTTATGAAAAATAATTTCAGTAAGAAAACCAAACAATATATTTACAGTAGCTATATGTAGTTTCACAGAAAGTGAAGAAATAATTCCTTGGTCACCCAGCATTTTTACTGAGAAAAAAAAGCACTAAAATAAATTATGTAACATAGTGTAATTTCAACTAATAGTGCATACTGTTAAAATGTCATGTGAGAAAAGATAGAGAATTTTTACTTAAGAATAGAGATAACTTTTGAGATAAGGTATGAATGAGAGGCTATGGTGGATTATTGGCTATCTGTAGAACAAAAATTGGCAGAATGAAATGTCAACAATACAATCAAAATGGAGTTGATAAACATTACAGGAAACCTAGTAAGGCAGGAGAAAAGTGAGTGAAGGGTAAGTTGGAAGACGAGGTCTAAGAGATGGGGCATCTACATAGATGGATAGATCATCTGCATAGTCCTAGAAGAGGTACCTTGTGATGTAGCCTGACTATGATGGGATGCCAGTAGAGTCATTAAGAGACGATGCTACTTACTGCTGTGTGAAGTGGTAGCCATGCTGTAGGTAGGAACAAGGATTAAAAAGAGGAGTTTGGTGCCATTTGTCAGGATGTGAGAGTGATCTATTTTAATTGTACTTATATAATTGTACAGGAGGGAAGATACAACCTTGGAATATATATTTGAATGTAGGTTTGAAATTAATTCAGAAGTTGGGTATGAGTAACACAGAGAATCTGAGCAAGCCACTCAAGCAATGATGCTATTATGGGGACAGGGAAGAGGCATCTGGCTGATGACAAGGACAAGAGTGATGAGAAGATGAAGAGAACTCAGTGGGGAATAGGTGATGATGGATAGAGTCTGTGGACATCGAGTTCACAATTGGTCCTAAGTGACAGCTCAGGGAACATTAGGAGTCATAAGAATGTGGGTGCTACTTGTGCAACCACTTTGGAAAGCAGTGTGGCGGTTTCTCAGGAAATTTGGGATCAACCTACCCCTGGACCCAGCAATACCACTCTTGGTAATATACCCAAGAGATGCCCTATCATATGACAAGAGCATTTGTTCAACTATGTTCATAGGAGTATTATTTGTAATAGCCAGAACCTGGAAACAACCTAGATGCCCTTCAATGCAACAATGGATGAAGAAAGTATGGAATATATACACATTAGAGTACTACGCTGCGGTAAAAAACAATGACTTCTCGAATTTTGCATGCAAATGGATGGAAATAGAAAACACTATACTGATAGAGGTAACCCAGACCCAAAGAGATGAACATGGGATGTACTCACTCATAATTGGTTTCTAGCCATAAATAAGGGTCACGGAGTCTACAATTGGTGAACCTAAAGAAGCTAAGTAAGAAGGTGAACCCAAGGAAAAACATATAGTTATCCTCTTGGCTATGGGAAGTAGACAAAATTGCCAGGGAGAAAATTGGGATCTTGGGGGTGGGGTGGGATGGGGGTAAGGGGAGATGGGGAGAGAAAAGGGAAAAGGGTAGGATGGGGGGAACTTGGGGAAACAGGATGATTGGGATAAAGGAAGGTTGGATAAGGGAGACCCACACTGGAGCACTGGACTGAGCTCCCAAGGTCCCAATGAGGAGCAGAAGGAGGGAGAACATAAGCAAGGAAGTCAGGACCACGAGGGGCGCACCCACCCACTGTGACAGTGGGGCCAATCTATTGGGAGCTCACCAAGGCCAGCTGGACTGTGACTGCAAAAGCATGGGATAAAACCTGACTCTCTGAACATGGCAAACAATGAGGGCTGATGAGAAGCCAAGGACAATGGCATGGGGTTTTGATCCTACTTAATGTTCTGGCGTTGTGGGAGCCTAGCCAGTTTGGATGTTCACCTTCCTAGATATGGACGGAGAGGGGGGAGGACCTTGGACTTTCCACAGGGCAGGGAACCCTGACTGCTTTTTGGACTGGAGAGGGAGGGGGAGAGGAGTGGGGGAGGGGGAGAAGGGTGGGAAGGGGGAGGGAAATGGGAGGCTGGAAACTTTTTTTTCCTTTTCTCAATAAAAAAAAAAAAAGAATGTGGGTGCTATTTACAGCAAAAGGGGCTAGATGACCCATTTGATTGGGTGCTGAAAGGGAAGCTCAAGGGCTGGAATTACAGGCCCTCAACAACAAAGGGCAACAGAGATGCCCAAACAGTTTTAAGATCTGTGTGCTTTGTGTTCTGTTTGCCCCTCTTCATTCTCATTCTCACCCATGCTGATCTGAACTGCAGGATGGGGGGGGGGGTATTTAAAGAGTGTTTTAACCAAGTCCCCTAGATTATCACTTGCTCCTGTTGGGAGCAAGCCACCCAGGAGGAATTAGTAGGAAGTTAGAGAGCCTGGGGAGGAGATTTTCTTTTTCTCTTAAGACAGTTCCTTGTAGTGCACTTTCTAATTGGTCTTAATAATAAAAACCCAGACTCAGATATTAGAGGGTGATTGCTGAAAGATCAGAGAAGCAGAGCAGCAGCCACTAGAGTTCTTACCTCTACAACTCTCAGACTGAAAAGAGGCCTAGCTCCTGTTTCCTCCTGCCTTATATTCCTCTCTTCACCCAGCCATATCACTTCCTGTCTGCACCTCCTTAGTGCTGGGATTAAAGGTCTGTGCCTCCAAAGTACTAGGATCAAAGGCATGAGATCCCAAGTGCTGGGATCAAAGGTGTACATCACCATTGCCTGGCCTCTATGGTTAACTAGCGGCAAGCACCACCCTTTGATCTTCTGGCAAGCTAGAACACAAACAAAATATCACCACAGTTCCCACAGAACATTTGTTCTTGGATCCTATCTATGCACAGGGATTGTAAAATGAACAGATTTCTAAATTCCCAATTTAAATGGCATCGTATTTACTTTTAAATATAAATATCATACCCTGTTTCTAAAATCATCTCTGGACTACAAATAATAGTTAATAAAACTGCAAATGCCTTGTAGTCAAAGGAAAAATTTTTCACTGCTTCCTCACTATAAGGTCTATATTAACTGACAGTGGAGACTGTGAAGGAATGTGTAAGAGTTGTTATCCAGAATCTCAAAATTAAGGTTGTGTAAATGAAAAGGTAGATACAAACAGAGAATAAGGGTAAAAGATAGCATTCATAAGAAGCTGTGAAGAGTAGAAGGAAAAGTGATGTCTTTGCAATGTCCCATGAACATTTTCTGGAGAAAGGGGGTGGGAGCCAAGCATGTTCATGCGTACTTGGAGGCCTAACATGTGACCAGGGGCAAGAAGATGGTGAGTTCAGGGCCAGGCTAAGCCACATATAGCAAAAGTTTACATAGCGATACCCCATCTCAACATAAGAGTGGCAACAAAAACCCAGGCTGTCTTTTATCTGCTCTCAACAATCTGCTGTGTCCTATGGTTTAAGTTGAGTTTGAGTTGCCTCCAGAATGGTCCTCTAAGACAAACGCACTTTGGAGTCTGAGACTTACCTTCTTATAGTGTCTATACTGCAGGACTCCTGGTCGTCAGTCATGTTCCCATGATAACTAAGAGGCATTAGACAATGGATACTAAACTACATCTACAGAGAAAGAATAAATTGAGTATTCCAGAATGCCGTGGGGTGACTACAGTTCTTCACAGTAGATGAAATACTTCATAGGTGAAATTGTCCAAATACGTTTTATAAATAATAAACGTTTACTTATGTTTTTGAAAGTCTAAAACTCTTAGATAAAGCTTAGAGTTCGAAAAACAGCACAGATCCTCTTTTTTCAATATTCAGACCGAAGTGTTATATAATGAAAAGGGAAAACAATAAAATTTGATGTTCTAGCAAACACAAAACAAATGTGTGTCCGTGGAGCTGAAAAGGAATTTAATTAGATTTGGGGGTTCATATCCTAAGCCAGTGGTTTTCAACCTTCCTAAAGCAGTGACCTTTTAATGCAGTTCCTCATGTTGTGGTAACCTACAATCAAGAAATTATTTTCATTGCTACTTTATAACTGTAAATTTGCTATTATTATGATGTGTTTTTCCTTTTTAAGTTTTGTTTGTTTTGTGTTGTGTTGTTTGTTTTTCTTTGTGTAGCTCTGTAGAGAAGTCTGTTCTTGAACTCACAGAGATACTCCTGCCCGTCTCCCGAGTACTGGCATTAAAGGCATTCACCACCACAGCCTGGCTATCAGTTGTAATGTATATATCTGATATGTAACTCACAAAGGGGTTGTGACCCACAGGTTGATAACCCCCGTCCTATACAGTTATTGAACTCTTCAAAAAGAATTCAAGACATTTTACAGAATGATTCTTAATGTGACAAAATGAGACAGTACCTTTTTCTTTTCCGGCTGCCTTTGCATCCCATCATCCATTAGTGATGATGATGGTGGTGATGGCGGTGATGATGATGATGACAGTGGTGGTAAGGACAGGAACATTTCATAGCTTGAAAAAAAAAAAAAAAAAAAAAGAGGACAGAGAAGCGTAAACAAGTTAGCCTCCTGTCAGCTAAACTGCTTCGTTTCAGTTCTTCCCCAAACAGAACACAAAGATCATTTCTTGTTTGATATTTTCAAGGGCCCCATCTTCTGTCTCTTATGCAATGGGGCTAAGTGAAGACAGTCTGCTACACCTTGCTCAGCTCATATTTTCAACAACTCTACTTTGCAGCACCTATGTTGATTAAAGATGGATGAATTCACTTCCTAGCTCTTCCACCTAAACCTGGATTCACTGCTGCTATACAATAATGGTCGTGTGTCTCATTCCTCTTCTTTTATTAATAATACATTAAATCTCTGTCACAAAAAAACCTCAGTGAAAAAGAGGGAAAGAGATGATAATGATTTCCTGACAGATCTTGAATGAAAGGCTTTAACTTAGTTCTAACTAAAATTGACACGCAATGTTTTAATGTGTGAGTTCCCTCTATTTCCCAATCTCTTTATGCTTAATTGAGAAGCCCCACTTAGGAAAGAAGTGAAGAATTTAATGAACCCTTTCCCCTCAAATCTTAATTCAAAATATCTGATGTTGATTCTTTGGTTTCCAGTAATAAGTACTCTCCCTGTTGATGTCTGCACAGAAAAAGGGGCAAATAACTGTGTTTTGTGGATAGAACTCACACTGTTCAAATTGGAATGTTTTATTAATCACATTTCTTAAAAGATATTGAACATTGGAGGGGGTAGATCAAGAAATAAATAATACATAGTTTTGAAATGGCCCTGAGATGAGTCGCTCTTCTCTTTATAAATATTACAAACCTCATATAATCCCTTAGGTAAAGACACAGTTTTCAACACACATAATGATGAACAACAACAAAATAGCATTTTAATTTGAACTTCAGTATCGCTGGTTATGGTTTGCTCATCCTGCTCAATGCATGTTCCCTAGGGTATAGCAAAATCAGTGATTTGGTATCTCATATAGTAGATGAGTATGCTGAGATAGGATGGTCAATCCACACTGGTCAGTATCAGTAATCAAGTGATATTAACTATGAGAGATAAAATGATAATCTCTCTTGGAGGGGATTTATATAATCTTTCAGTATAATCCCCAATACTTGTTGAATATACGAGCAAAGAGTCAAATATTTGGGAAAGTTATGTGTGCATAGCTTTATAATCATCTACCTATTTTTTTAAAACACTGGGTTATTTCTATAAATTAGAAAAGATTTAGATGATATATATTCTTTAATATGGAACATCATGGCACATATTAACAACATAAATTAGCAAAAGTTATAGTGCCAGTATTTTCACAGCTTATTAACAATCTTTTTTTTGTAAAGGATGCTGTTTCCAAATACACACACACATGTGTCTATCATGATATGCTAGGCCAAGTTGCCAATGGCTCCTCAAGAGTAACTCTTGAGTCCTGTTACTAAGATCAAAAACAGTACTATGGTCTTCCAACAACTCCCACTTCTCGGCATTTCCTTTATCTGTGGGTATTATTTTCACACTGGTCTCTCAGTATGTCTACTGCTAATACTCTTTTGGCTTATTTCTAGGCTGTTTTTCTTAAACTAATATCAGGCTGGAAACTGTGCCATCTATCTCTAAGATTGGGATGTTATTTTTATATAATGTCTTTAAGTAATGGTATGTCTAAGGAAAGTTGAGTTGATAGGTTTGTATTTGGATGACAGAAATTCTGTCTGTCTGCTCAGTCTCTTTCAACTTGAGGTCTACAAAGTTAGAAGAAGAAAATATATTTGTAATTCCTCATCTTGTTTAGATATGAAGAAAATCCAATAGCCTCATATATTTCTCATAGAAAAGTACATACATAAAAGAAGATAATTTTTTTACTTTATTTGCTAAACATTTAATACAAACATAAGAATACCTAAGATGAGGCATTGACGACAGCAAACTATCACCAGGGATATTATGGTTCAAATTAAAATGCTATTTTTTTATTCCTTTTTTTGTGTTTGGAGTTTCTTTATTTATTTATTAAAGATTTCTGCCTCCTCCCCTCCACCGTCTCCCATATCCCTCCCCCTCCCCCAATCAAGTCCCCCTCCCTCATTATCCCAAAGAGCAGTCCAGGTTCCCTGCCTTGTGGGAAGTCCAAGGACCTCCCACCTCCTTCCAAGTCTAGTAAGATGAGTATCCAAACTGCCTAGGCTCCCACAAAGCCAGTACGTGCAGTAGGATCAAAAACCCATTGCCATTGTTCTTGAGTTCTCAGTAGTCCTCATTGTCCGCTATGTTCAGCGAGTCCGGTTTTATCCCAGGCTTTTTCAGACCCAGTCCAGCTGGCTTTGTTGAGTTCCCGATAGATCATCTCCAATGTCTCAGTGTGTGGGTGCACCCCTTGCGGTCCTGAGTTCCTTGCTCGTGCTCTCTCTCCATCTGCTCCTGATTTGGACCTTGGGATTTCAGTCTGGTGTTCCAATTTGGGTCTCTGTCTCTGTCTGCTTTCCCGATGAAAGTTAAAATCCAGGAGGATGACTATATGTCTTTCTTTGGGTTTACCATCTTATTTAGCTTCTCTAGGATCACGAATTATAGGCTCAATGTCCTTTATTTTGCATGCAAATGGACGGAAATAGAAAATACTAGCCTGATGAGGTAAGCAAGACCCAAAAAGAGGAACATGGGATGGACTCACTCATATTTGGTTTCTAGCCATAAAATGCTATTTTGTTGTTGTTCTGTGGCTTGAACTTACAAAGCTCCCACAGATGCTTTCATTTTCTATTTCATCCCAGTTTGCCTCATGTCCTTTCAAGAAAATTAGATGACTGAACATTTATCCAAAAAGTTCTCTTAGGGACTTTTCTGATATTTTTTGTTGTAGTTCTATAAACCAATTACACAGATGTTGGTTACTCGCAAGGTACAAATGCCATTATTGCATCATTGTGGGTATCTTACTGGTCCAGTTACTATTGTGATTCTTAAGATTTATACATGGGAGGGACTGCCAATTATATTCCAGATCCATCTATTACTCTTTCCTGTGTTTCGTGTTATGGAGACCTCACACAAGACTCTTAGAGTCAGCCACAACTCCATAATGCTCAGGCATTCCTCCGGACAAAGATATGCCTTCTGGCTCTTATATGCTGCCCTATATTAAGCCTTGTATTTTAAGGGGAGTGTTGAGGTCATAGAATAGATTATGCATGACATAGAATGACACCTGCAATGTCATCTATTATAGACATTCTCATTTCAATGGACATACTCTTAAATAGATAATGGAAGTGCACACAAAGGAAGCACAGTATAAGGGAAAGACTTTGCTACTCAGGCACAAAAAACAAAAGTCCTTAAGTTATTATTTATGTTTTGAGTTCCATAAAAGAGTGTTGTAAGCTTGGGAAATGATAGTTCATATTGACATGAATCTCACACTTAGTCATCACAGGCAGGCCAAGAACAATATGGCTATGCTGTGGGACACCCAGGAATGGAAAAAAATAATCCAAGCATATATATTATCATCATTGGATTTAGATATTGTGTGCCCTCTCGTATACTTCATGCTAGTACTGCGTTTAGAAAATAAGTGTATTCAGATGCACTCAATGAAGAACCATGGAAACCTAGTTTGAATTTCAAAGTAACAGAGCAAGTGAATAGGATAGCTTCTCCCAAGACTAAAGTTAGTTCCCGATTTCAGAGTGTATATGGGAGGTTGAAGCATCTGAACGAGTTGTACTGTGGGGTAATATACTGTACATTGTTTGGTACATCAGTGTGATCTGTAATCTTGAGTTCCTCTTTCAGACTTAGCTAGTAATAATTTCTATGAGCTCCCCATTGGTTCCCTCTGAATTCTGTGTGTTGATTTCCCTCTGTGATCCTCAACTCCTGGTAGAAAATATTTTCAAGTTACAGCATAAATTTGTTAGACATATCAGAGCTAAAGGTTTGTTCAGCCAAGATAATATTTCATCCATAGATATTTTTATAACACACAAGCTTTATGATTTCTGGAATACATAGGCCCTGAGAGTGGGGATACATTGTGAATACCCACTTAAGGATTGTTGATGAGTGAGTCTTTTTTTTCCCCCCTAAATGCTGGCCAGAAAGAAGACATGCTTTGGTTACTACACTCTCCCTACTCTCCCAGTTTGTTTATTTGTGGGAGCTCACATACTGTACTTGTCCTCTCTCCTGTTTTCTTCAAAACTTCTTAAGGGATCTTTCCCACCTTTGGAACGGTTTGTAACCTGGAGCTTCGCCAAGAGCGAAAGGAGGGAGCGACTTCATTCTAGAAGCAGAATTATCAGATGAAGGCATAATGAAAGATCCTAAGATCAAAATATTCCCCAAAGGGTGAGAAGCTGAAGGACCACCATGAATGGCTACCTGTCGCTGATCATATACTTGAAAACATTTTAGAATTCAGCCTCTATGATTTGGAAGCTAAAGGCAAACAGAGAGCAAGAGACTGGAGGCCTGAGCAGTAGACTCTGCAGCTCTCTGGAGGCGAGTCAGGCTGGAGTTAGAGCTGCAGGATCCTATCCCCAGAAACCCAGGGTATTTTTTTTTTCCATTTCTGTAGTTTGCTTACAGAGGTGAGAGTCTGTAGAAAGCTGCCCCAGGCCCAGTAGTCCATACTATTTCCATTGGGCCCTTCTGTTCTGACTGCAATTTGCACCTCAGCCAGGTGTGAAAACTTCTCCCAAGGAGAGGAAGATGCAAGCCCTTCTGCCAGCAGCAGGTGGAAGTCACTGTCCTCCTTGTTCTTAGGAAGGGAGTCTGTGGCTCACATTCTGACTTTGCTCAGACACTTGAGCTATTCATACTCTATTAGACACATATGAAGGGAGGAAATTGGACTTTCTCAGGTTTCAGATGTATCAGCAGGGGTGGACGACTGAAAATTAATTCCCTGACACAGACTGATGAAACCAGCCATTCCCTGAGATACTGAGATGTATTTTATATTTTTAATAACACATGATCTCTATGTCACAATCTTTCCTTGGTTCAAAGTTCCAATTCTTCACAATCAGACACAGAATCTTCCACTTCCATAAACAATTTTCTAAATAATTACTCAGTGTATCTAAAAATGGCCTGTGGAAAATAATCTATGTATTTGTAATAATTGAAGAATGGAATCCTACTGTATAATGCAGGAGGAATTAATACTTTGTTGAGCAGGCTTAAAGGAAGGTTTAGTAGTTAAAAGTGCCTATTGCTCATGAAAAGGACCCAGGCTCAGCCCTGTAAATCCAGTTCCATGTTATTCAATGCCATTATCTGGATTCTGTGGCCAGTCTATGCATGTATTATACAAGTATACATGCAGCCAAATATTTATATAAATAAAATAAATATTTAAAACTTTTAGAAACTATACTATTTGATCTAGAAATTAACTACAAGTAGGTCCTGTAGGTCCTTTCTCTTAAGTGATTTTAACCCCACCATCTGGAATTTTTCATATGATCTCCCTTTTGCTTCCCTCCTATGTGAATGTAAATGTAAGCCCAGCTAACCTTGAAAGATTCAATCAAGATCCACCAGCAGTTCCAATTAAGCTAACCTTGACAGTTTTTACATTTTCTTTCATAATCCTCCATGTGTTTTTTACTTTACTAAAGTGCCATACAAGAATCTCTAAAACTTAAATTTTAAATGTTGCCTGCCAAAACCTTCTCTCCAGGAAGTTCTCTGGCATTGCTTATCCGGTCCCCTCCTCCTCATGGTAGGATCTGACATGGCTGTCCTGATGAACAAATAGCTGGGATGTTAGGCAACCTCAGGACCCTAGAAAACGCACAAACACATAAGACTATGATTGCTTCTCTGTGATTCTTATTAAGTCATATTTTACTTTGCAGTAGACACCAAAATCTAAGCCAGATGATTAAAATCTATAACAAGAGTAGCATCCAGAAGATGCTGGTTATGTTGACTGAAAGATACAACATAAGGGTTTAATGAGACTGGGCAGAACTCTCGAGTGTACAGTAAAGAACTATAATCTCTCTCTGCCAGGAATACCTGACATCACAGAACACTTCTAGGAACTGAGAAACATGTTGGAGAGAAGAAGCTGAAACAAATACTCAGCTAGACACAGAGGTTCCCAGACATCCTGGAAATGCATCCAATAACAGCTTATCGTTAACCCTAGTAAGAGCCTGTGGCAGGAAGGAGTTCAAAGATTAAAAGCAGTAATGCTTGGTGCACTTTAAAAATACCGAGTAGTATTGAAGATCTGAAGCCTGTAGTCACCTAAAACCAAATCCTTAAATCTCTCTGAGTTTTAAATAAATTATTAAGTATAGGAAGTCTGGAAGATGGTTTGAATAGACCAGTCAACCTTACTACATGAGGGAGCCCCCTACAACTGAAGTGGATGCTCTTTAAGAATAAAAGGTGTGTATACATTCGACTTAAGATATTTCCTTCTGGAAACACAAATGCCAGATATCCAGGGGCTTGTGCTTCTAGAAAGAGTCTCCTTTTCAACTTAAAACATTTTGTTAAAAATAACAAAACCTAGAGAGCAGTTTGGTGAAATAACCTGCAGTTTATGGAAAGTGATAAGCAGATAATGTGGGGTTTATTAGAAGATAGAAATATGAGAGACACTGTGCATTCAAAAGCATCAAGGCTGGAGGAGGGAAGAAGCTCTTTTGTCTTACCTCCAATGAAAAGGAAACACTAGAGGGAGGGGGTGAAGTGTCTGTCATTCAAACTGAAGTTAAGATCCATAGAACCCACACAAATTCTACATCAAAGCCAGATACAGTCATTTGTCATCCTGGGGTACCTATGGGGAAATAAAGGTTGAGAAGGGACCTCTGACCCCCACATCTGTTGTCATGGCATATGTGTGTCCACACACACACATGTGTATGTATATATATAGGTACAAACACATAATTACACATATCATTCACAAGCATAAACACTAACATGAGAGAAGGGGAATGAGAACAAACCATGGGGGGGTAATTACAGTAAAACTCTGAGAAAAGCTCATTTTCAAATATATCAGAAATTAAGGTAACTAGATGGTAGTGGGGCATTTGTTAGGTTGTGAAGACTCGCAGTGCAATAGCAACCAAAGATTTTCAGAGTACAGACTCCTTCAGACTTTACATTTCCTTGATCTTGGCGATGAGCAAGGGTTTCCATCTCCCTAGATCCAACTGGGAAAGCGCTGCTGTGTTTATAGTCTTTACGCTGACCTTTTCCACCTGTGTCAACCCACGGGCATTATCCTCTTATCTGCCCAGTTCGTTAATCTGAAAGTACAATAGTAGCAAAACTACCTTCAAAAGTCAAACACACTTTCCTGCGAGAGTCCATCTGTCTGCTGGGAAGAGTGCGTCACTGTCCATGGAGGCAAATGGTATAAACACAGCATAGGAAGAAATTCCCCAGCTTGAGTCTTAGCAGCAGATGTTGTGCTGCACTTTTCCTTTAGTTACCTTGAAAGGAAAGAAAGCTCAATGGTGTTTATTAAGAATGCTGGGCATTGTTAATGAGATTTCATATCAGACATGTAAGAGGTGACTTGACAGTGAAGACATGAATTCAGTAATGTCACACTTCTCTCTGTCTTTTCCTGAAGACTGCGCACTCAGGGAACCAGCAGTCCCAACTCATAGCATTGACATGCGCAGAAATCCTTAAAGCAAAAGTGGACAAAGAGGAATTTCAAAACAAATTGCAGTTTGGGGGTAGCGACTCTTATTTTTTTTTTTAAGATTTATGTTTGTTCTTAAACTCTGTGTATATTTGTGTATCTGTGCCTCTGTGAGTGCAGTTATGAGTGGTTTCCAGGAGAGAGCATTAGATCCCATGGAGTTGGAATGTGTGAGTCACCTAGAATTGGGGTCCTATGAAGAGCAGGACACGTGACCTTAACCATGTAACTGTCTCTCCAACCTCAATCACAAAGCTTCTATCTTTACATGGCAAAATCCCAAATGAATGAAAGCAAAGTCTTCAGAACACCACCCACTTAACCCGTTCAAACCAAAGTGTCCTTGCTTTACTAACTGGAACTTCGCTTTGCCTACCATTTCCTCTGGGAGACTATACTGCAGAGAGGGAAAGGGCTGTTCCGAGTGCCCATAATCTGGTAACTGGCATTAGTTTCCTAGCAGACCTCTGGAGCTTTTTGAAGTCTCATTCCCATGAGTTAAGATTCTGAAATTGGGCTTTATTTTCTTCCTCTGCCCACGATTACTCCAAAGACCTTTGGTTCGCAAAGGGTGAGAACTGGAAAGGAGGGTTTTGGAAGACTCACTGGTGTGGAAACTGAGACCCACCATTACTCTTCATTTCAGTCAACTTGACATGCCCATAAAGTGCTATTAAGTACTACCTCTCAGAGAAGTGAGAGATCATGCTTGGTTGGAGAGTCAGGAGAGGTTGCGCAGTGTGACTGGAATTTAAAAAGAAGTCTAAAAGCATATTAAGATTTTGATGGAGCAAATAGTTGAGAATGAGAATGTTCTATTTGCAGTAGAGACTATGAGTTGAGGAAGACAAAAGAGCCTGTCTCCTGGGAAAGGTGGTGTATAAGTAGGAGTGGGAAGTTGGTATATGCTGACTGAAAAGCATGTGCCAGCTTCTAGAACATAGACATTTGTTGTAGGAGGCATCTTGTTCTTTCCCGGCAGATCAGACCCAAAATAATCATACAGAAACTACATTATTTAAATCACTGCTTGGCCAATCACTCAAGTGTATTGCTAGCTAGCTCTTACATCTAGTAATAAACCATTTCCATTATTTTATATTTTACCGTGAGGTTCGTGGCCTACCAGCAAGTTTCCAACTAGAAGCTCACATCTGTCTCCTCTGGCGGCTCCATGGCTTCTCATGACTCAGCCTTCTTTCTCCTAGCATTCAGTTTTGTTTTCCCCTCCTAGCTCTGTTCTGCCCTGCTATAGGCCCAAAGCAATTTCTTTATTCATTAACCAATAAAAGCAATACATAGACAGAAGGACTCACCACAGCAGACATTGACTACATTTTGGATAGCTTTATGGCTAAGAGATTTGTTAAAGCCAGGAGTTAGTGTTGTCGACAGAATTTTTCGTTGTATGGCAGGAATGTAGCTGAGGTTTATCTTAACAAAATGAACAGGGCTTCCATGCCTGGCTTTATCTGATCAGGCCACACATAGGTATTAAGGAAACCACATAAAGCACTGTGGAGTTAGATAAGACAGAATGAATTAGATGACAATTGGCTGGGGGAGGATAAGATCAATATTGCGATGCTGCAAGGAAGAACTCGGCATGACTCGGAAGACTCTGAGCTGCTCTGATGGATGTGAGAGTGGAAGAATGAATGATTATGACTTTAAAAATATGCACCGGGTTGATGAGAAACACTTGGGGAAAGAGGCAGAAAGGAAGCACAAGGCTTAACAGGGAGGAGGACTGATTTTCTAGAAGACTTTAATTCAGTTCCTGTCAACGTATCACAACCACCTGCAGCTACAACCCTAAACTATCCAGTTCCTACTTTTGGCCTTTTCAGACATTGCTTTTATAAGACAAACACACACACATACACACACACACACACACACACACACACACACACATATTTGTGCTCAGTTAAAAAAATTAATCTTTTTAAAGGAAGAAATAAATACATAGACACAATTACTGGAAACTGGACAAGTACTAAGAGTAGCTGATTGGTCCATAGGAGCCATCACATCTACTTGGATGCCTAGATGTTTTAGAGTCAATGATGTATTATTTTAATGTAATAATTTAAATGACAAACCTATGAGTAAGGGTGATTTGAAGAAGGTGAGTTGTCAGAAATTTGATGAAATGCCAGAATACATAGAAACAAATGGGGCAATTAATGACATGGCCAGGTGAAGTGCGGGGGAGGTAGAGACAGACTAATCCCTCAAGCTCAAAGTCTAGACAGCTACAGACCAGTAGGAGGCCTCCTCTTAAAAGATAGAGAGATATGATCATGGGTGGGACTGGGTGAGGTGGACATGGAAGGTGAGGAGAGGTTATAAACACAGTATGCATTCATAAATGTGCCAAATTTCAAAGAAATAAATGAAGTGAACTCTGAGTGGGGGAAAAGAGCAAGGTAGATCTCAGTGGACAGTCCTGGGAAATGATACCCAAGGTTGCTTTCTAGCCTCCATATACCTGTACACACGTGTGTGTTGACCTACATACATAATCACCTGGCAGACCGAGATAAAAGTCGTCACAAAGGAGAAGAACTGGGAACAGGGAGTCTCCATAATTTAAACATAGATGCTGATTTCTACCCAGAAACGCAGTAGTCCTCACTAATCTCTCTGGGAAGTAGACTCACATTCACGGGCAAAGAGGAAAGGATTCTGAGTATTTTTACTGAGGGTCCCCCCACAGTCAAAAGATAAATACAAGAAAGACACATATTGATAAAGAAATTTTAATAACTAGAAGGAAAGGATAACACTTTTCAGCTTATAGAACTTGAGTACAATTACCTGACATCTACTTTTTAAGAAAGAGGAGGAAATTTAATTGAATGCACAGTTAGACATCTATCAAAATGAATTTTCTTTAAAAACCTCATATAACAATATCCCATTTCTTTCTCGGCATAATGATTTCTTACCAACAAAGTCTGTCAGTGTTTCCTAGAAGCAATATTGAAGTGACTTCTTGCTGGAAATTCAGCAAATGAACTTTTTTCTGCTCCCAGAATCTCGCCGCTCATTAGGCTAGTTAGAAATCTGCCCGGGGCTCCAGTCCCTTCTTCTTTCTGACAGATGATAACTGAGGAGCAGCTAATGGACACTTTAACTGTTAGGGGGCTTTTGACGCAATCCCTGGCAGCCTGGCAGCTCGCTCTGAGCTCTTTCAGAAAAGCTGCAATAATATGCACAAATACGATGGTTAAATACGCTCTGGAAGGGAATCGTTTCTCTCTCTCTCTCTCTCTCTCTCTCTCTCTCTCTCTCTCTCTCTCTCTCTCTCTCTCTTTCTCCCTTTCCCATGACTAAGGAGGATACTTGCTAAAAACAGGAAATAATTTGCAAAAGCTTCTAGCAGGCTCAGACCCTCACCCCTGGAAAAGATCCATCCCACCAGACAGTTCTTCCAGTAATTTGCTCTGGTAAGAAGCAAAGGGGAAGAGGATGCTTTCTCTCTACTTCTACTTTTGCAGACACCACCTTTTCCTATGGGCCATGGTACCGCATACATTTCTTTTAGAAATATCATTTAGTAACAATGGCTAATGGAATAAAACATTTTCAAAATACCCTGCATTCCAAATGAAGGGAAATTGATAAGTACCTGGTGAATGTAAAATATTTTTATGTAAATAAATGTTCCCTGAGAAGAGGTGTAATTAGAGCTTTTCAATATTATGATTACTTTCTCTTACTCCACACTTTCATTGTGTCCTTGTGGCCCTAAATAGCAGCAGAATAAATTGGTCAGCAGCTGTTCTCTTGTGCCTCATGTCTCTTCCCTGCCCCATCTGTTGGACAGTTGTGTTAGTAATTATAGATCTTGCACTTCCTGGTTCCTCTCCAGCATCCATGGTGCAGAGGCTTTGCTTTTATAATTCTTGACATCATCTTTAATCTATGGGATGAACTAGGTTTGGTGAAGACATTAGCTAGATGCTTCACATCTCTTGATTCAATTACCAACACATGTCTAGACATTCAAATGAGGTCAGAAAAAAATTGATTTAGCAATTCTAGACATCAATGGAAAATCAAGGGAGTCTTCCACAAGTAACCGGAAAAGGATTTTTTTTTCTGGTTCTAAATATGAATGAAGGTGGCAAGCCCCAGACTGTCTTGTCATCTTTTTAACTGTAAGAACTTTTTTTCAAAGCTATGAAGATTCTCTTGCCTTTTTGGCTGGTGCAAAAGAGTAAAGGCATGATTTATCTAAGACAACTCCTCCTGCTAACAGTAAGAAGCCAAAAGTTGAAAGAGACTGCCTTGACAGACCTCAACAGTTCAAAATTTGGTGTTGATGGTGTTGTTTTCTCTAGATTTCCACTAGTCTTCCTTTATTTAAAAAAAAATGCTATATTGTGTTTGATTGCTTTAGGACTTAGTGCTCTAAGATCCCCAGTATGTTTCCTAAGACTATTTTAGAACTTAAGGTATTGAGTCAGTGACAATCTGTGTGTACTGCAATGGCAATAGTACGTCTCACTGTTAACTCAGATGGCATGACCTCATACGACATGACAATCTATATGAGAAATAACATGACAGAGTGGATCAGCCCAGTGATGCTAAAAACTATGGCAGATATCTGAAATCAGCCAGCCATTTTTTTTGCACAGACAACATTCCTAGGACACATCCCTTGTGTCCCCCTTCAAACTTGGTGCCACAGGGTAATGTAAAATCCACTTTTTTCATGGGCACAGAAGTAAAATGAACCAAGGCAGTGACAAAGAGTTATCTTTCAGAGATAATATGTCCGAAGATCCTCTGAGAAGGTATGATTATGGGTGAGCATGTAGATGCCTTGGCATCTGTACTACATGATCTCTGGAACTTACATCTGAAGCACAACATGTATGACACTTCTGTGTGGTCCAGGTGGAAAAGACACTGCTCACAAACCTCAAAGAAATCCTCATAATCTAAGTATATATGATATATAACATATGTTTCATGTGTGCCTGAGCTAATGTGCACCATGTACATGCAGGTGCTTATAAGGGGCAGAAGGCGTTAGAGCCCTTGGATCTTTTGTTAAAAGGTAGCTGCAAGCCACACAATATAGGAGGTGAAACAAAAACCCAGATTCTCTGCAAAATCAACTCATGCTCTTTACCACTGAAACTTCTCTCCAGCACACAGCTTCACAGTTTTATCCAAGCTCAATTCTTCCTATGTCTGATACATTTCATCCATCTAGTACAGACATTATCCCTAGACCTGTGCAGCATAGAAAAATTACCCCAAGAATGCCATAGAAAAGGGAATTTAGTTCAGAAACATCATTTATGTGTACCCTAGACACACGTAAAAAGTTTTAAGAAATGTCATGGGAAAGAAAAAGCAAATAGGGATATATTTTCAAAAGAATGAAAACATTGAAAAATTTCAAGCAGAAATAATATAAATTCTTTTACATTAATTTGAGAAAAATCTGAAGTGTGTGATAAGAAGGACCAAAACGTTAGAGCTTTGGGTTAGCTGGCAATCTGATGTTCTTATTTCTCCTACTTGAATGGTCTCTTCCTTTATTTTGAGCTGTGTGTAAGCATGTCTTTACTTAAAAGCCAGCATTTATTGTGAGTTCTCCTCTGGTTACTACAGCAGGTTGATGGAGCCAGTTTATCCTTTAAAAATAATTTCAAGTTCACATGTAATCTATTTTAATACATCTATATAGTTGCTCAATTGAAATATTAACTCATGGATAATATTCTCTTATCCATGGTGGAAAGGGGGTGTGTATTTTATGGATTATTTTTCTTTAATTTTACCTTGCCTAGCTCTGAAAATCATTAGGTGATTAGTCAATGGATAAATATAATTATTTATCAAATTTCCTGAGTTATATACTTCTGACAGAGTTACCCTTACTATCTGGCTCCCTTTGAGTAAGGCTTTTTTTGTGATTAAAAGAGAATTTCAGAATATGTATTTAGTCATATGCCAAAATTGACATGCTGTATAATCAGTAAGTGTCAATAGAGGGATTCTAGCTAGTTGTTTGTGTGATTGTCCAGGATTTCCTAGCCATAGAATAAGTTTAGAAAGTGGGGATCCAGCGTTCTTCAGGAGAGAAGTAGTCTTATGTATGTCAGAAACTATGTCCATGTAACAGAGGCTGATGGAGTGGGTATTTAGAGTTCAATAACTAGCTGGTTGCCTGCCTATCAGAGTGAATAAAAAATATATGTTTTTCTGTCTCTATAAACTGTTCTCTAATATTTTTTTTGGATAGGGTTTCTGTCACACAGAGTAGTCTCAGGCTCTCTGTTTTCTCTGCATAGCTTAGGATGACCCACAACTTTCAGCGATCCTCTTATCTCAGCCTCTTGAACTTTGGGATTAGACTAATTAATCAATTAATAATTTGACTGTCAAATACAACAGAGGAAAACAAAATTATGCAAATTCAAGAAGAACACAGGACGATAGGGTTGCTGGAAGACTGAAGTAACAGAGAAACAAGAAGGGATTACTTGTGGCTACACAGTCAAGGAATGAAAAGGGATCCTGGAAATGAGGACACAGTGGCTGGTAGGGAAGACAGAGCTTACCAAACTCTGGAATAAGAGTGGTTAAAAAGCAGAGCTTCAAGGCACATAATGGCAGAGGAGGTTGAAGGACTGTAAACACAGGAGGAAGAGGTTGATACTTGTGGAATGTTGCCTTCTTCTCAGCATGACATGGATGTTGTTCACTTGAATACTCACCGTTGAGCTGAACCGCACACAGTCTGGTAAGAATGGAGCAGTTAAAATTTTATCATGGGAAAGAAAGAGACTCAGGAGGTCCCTCTTTCTCTGTAAGGATTTATAAGTAGTTAATGGTTGCCATGGTTACCGAAGTGAGAGAAATTTTCTTTTCTTTTTTTTTTTTTTTTTTGGTGGTTTAACTACTGTTAAGGTTCCCATAGTTCTGCATAAAAAACCACACATTCATGCTCCTAAATAATAATCAACCTTAATGAAATTGAATTTTTTGTTGTTTTTGTTTTTGTTTTTTTGAGACAAGATTTCTCTGTGTATCCCTGATTGCCCTAGAACTCACTCTGTAGACCAGGCTAGCCTCAAACTTTAAGAGATCTGTCTGCCTCTGCCTTCTGAGTGCTGGGATTGAAGGAATGCACCACCACCACTGGGCAATGAAACTAACTGAAATGATGAAGGGGTGCAGAAGGAGCCAGAGAAGAGGGTATGGGGGTGAAGCGATTAAAATACAATACACAGGTATAGAAAATGTCACAACAAAACCAATTATTGTATATTATTAATACATTCAAATAAAAATTTTAAACAAAACTTGTAAAATACAGAGCCAATATGATTGGTTCAAAAATGACATAAGGTAGCATCATTAAAATATATACTGCCCATCTACTAAGGTAGATACAACACACATAGCACTGTAATGTGGGTTCAGGTGTTTTTACTTTACAAGACTTAGCAAGATGCTATGTGATAGATGTTCTGAAGGTGCTCACATTTCTCCATGGGAGATAATAAGTTCTTAGAAAAATGGGAGTGTTCTAGGAGAAGACAACAATTTCTGTATTTTCCCAAATGCATTACTATATTAGTGTAAGCTAGTGCTCTCTTCTTAGCTCCTGATAAATCAATGAGGTTATAAAATAAACCCTTATTTTATAGGATATTAAGTTCTGTCAATTGAGTGGCTATGCATCAGCCTTCTTCGTTTTGCCTTATTAACCTTGCGGTAGAGGTGTCTCCACAAAATACATTTTTAAGAAGAGAATAGATGAAAACAAGCACACCTGCACACATTCATTGGTCCCTAGCCGCCACATTTCACAGGAATCATAATTTATTCCACTTCTCTCTTCAATTATATTTGCTCATTTGTTTGGTCTGCTCATACTTTACTCCATGTATCATAAGAGAAGCTAGTGAAGTCCTCCGCTCTCCTGTTTGAAACCTACAACATGGTTTCTCAACCACAAGTACTTCATGCGGTTCTTCAACACCCTAACTGCATTCCAGTTACCTTAAAACACAATGAAAGACACTGCTGGAATCTTTTGAAAGAAAAAGAAATGCAATTCTTTTCACTTTCTCAAAGATGATATAGCTTTTGAAAATACTAGACTTGTGACCAGCATCGTAATTCAGAGCTAAAGATTTGCCTTTCCATTGTGTCCACCATGAACATAATATGATCTGATATTGTTCACCTGGTCCAGATAAGTGGGAAGTTATTTGTGATTACTCTGAGAGCTACATCAGGACTTTTTTCAGAGTGTTGAGGAGGTTTTGCCAGACATTGGTGTCCGCAGAGTCCCTACAATGATCCAGTACATCAAATTATCAGAGAGAATGATTCAAAGGGAAAAAGCTTGAGTAAACTGGGACTGTTCTCTGACTTTCTAAACCCTCAGTGTGGGATCTAATGCATACTGCTGGGGTCTTTCTTTACAGTGGGTAGGAATATTTGAAAAATAAAAATGCTCAGTGTGTTTAAGAATCACTCAGTGAGATTTGCTGGTGTGGGATTATCTATCGTCAACTGCCATGGGCGTGCAATCTTGTACAGCCATTCTGGAAATCAGTATGGTGATTTCTCAGAAAATTGGGGATCTGTGAAGCTCAAGATCCAGCAATATTACTCTTGGGTATATACCCAAAGGATACTCAATCATACCACAAGGACACTTGTTCAACAATATTCATAGCAGCATTATTCATAATAGCCAGATGCCCCTCAACTGAAGAATGGATAAAGAAATGTGGTACAGTTATACAACGTAGTATTAGTCATCTGTAAAAAATATGACATCATGGAATCTGTAGGTAAATGGACAGAACTGAAAAAAAAAAACAACATCTCGAGTGTGGTAACCTGGACTCAGAAAGACAAGCACACTACTCACTCAGAAGTGGATAGAAAGCAAAGTAACGGATAATCAGATGACAATCCACAGCTCTAAAAAATTGGGAGGAGAAAAGGGGAGGGTGGAAGAGCAAAAGTGAGGATAGAAAGGAAGTGGGAAAAATATATAGCTCAATAAAAATGTTAAAAAAAATCTCTCAGTGTTCCTATTATGGATTATTATGAGGATTAAAGTAATTCACTAGAACAGATATATGTCACCCATAAGAGTAATTTTATCAATTAATATGTAGGTACTGTTCTTTAAATGTTTGAAGTAGTCCATTTTTTAAAACAATTTGATGAAATAGTTAATATCACCTCTTTGTCAAGTGAAAAACATCAGAATCACAAAAGGTGAAGAACATATATAAAGCTATGTAAGAGGCAGAGTTGTGAGCCATTCCTTGGCAATAGTCTGCTGCTTTGTTTGCTTAGAATTTGTTTGCTGTATATATTTGGCTAAGAATAAAGGTATTTACAGCAGATGATTTTAATAGCTTCCTAACATTGTTTCAAAGGTATATCGAAAGGTAATGACATGGTTCTCTTTATAGTAAACAGTTTATTTCCAGATATTTTTAATGCTATGATCAACAAAGATATATTAATTTTTACCTTTGCAAACACACCTCCAGCACAAAATCAGTTCTTAGCAGGGAGATGACTGGATCAAAGGATATGCATATTTTAAGGATATTTTACTTATTCTGTTCTCAATCACTCCCTAGAAAGATTTTTTCCAATTTGCATTACCCCATCAGGGACCAAGATGATCAATTTCTCTAAGCTCTCACCAGAAATTATTATCTTTCATTTAAATCTTTGACAGCTTGAAAATCAGAGTGGATCTGACTATAGTTTTAACTCAGTTTTTTTTTATTATAAATCAGATACTACAGGATTCTTAGCAATTTTAGAACAAGAGAACCAAAGATAAGAAGCCCAAGGTTACCCTTTTCTACTTAACAAATTTCAGGCTAGCTTTAGCTACTTAAGATCTGTTTACTTAGTAAATAAATAAACAAACAAGTAAAAGGAAACTTCCTGAATATTTGGTTCTGTGTTTAGAAGACTCACCTATTTTCAAGATTATACCATTTTTTATTCATATTGTCTTTTATGGTTTTAATTTTATGGAACCTATTATTTGATGTATGATTTGAGACTTTGTTTCCTCAAAAGCTTAGTCACTTGTGTCAAGTCTATTAAATGTCTTTTAGCCACTAATTTCATTACCATCATAATTTTGTTCTTCAAAATGTTTATAAGTATAATATTAATACATTGGGTAGTGTGGAACCATGCACCATGTATAATGTATGGCTTAATATAGATTTTTCGTTTTTACCTTCATTTTCTATGTCACGGTTCCTTTAGTTTATTGTTCAAAAAACTTCTTTTTAATTACATAAACCACACAAATGTATTGCAGAAGTAAAATACAAGAAGACAAGCAATAATTTTTGTTAGATTTTTAAGTTATATCATTTGAGTTCATTGGTTATGTATTTTCCAGATATCAAACATCTTGATTTGGAGTTAATAGTTATTTCATTGGTCTACTGCTGATTAGGGTTCATAGCTGGACTGAGAGAACGTACGTATCTCTCGCTTGTCTTTTCTCCAGTTTGTGCACAGTGCCCCTCATCCACATTTTCTGCCCAGAGTGATACATATGTTCAAATTGTTGAACCTACATTGATATTTCATCCTCTGGAAAAGTCTGCACTTTTATTTCACTTTACTACTGATCTTACAGATTCCAAGTTTGCAAGAATTACAAAGGCACAGCCCTTTTACTATCATCTAGAGTATCTTCATAGTCTTAATTCTTCACTTGTCTACCTCCTCAGTCCTCCTCCTACCCAACTGTGGCACTCCATGGCCTCCTTCTCCTTCACTTAACCTTTCCCAGGTTTTGTATGGTTGGCTGTAAACTATTCAACCTTTCAGATTGACATTATAGTAAGTGATACTAAGGGTCCTTCTGCCACTTTTCAGAGGTTAAACAGTCATTTATTTTTAATGTGAATAATATCTGTGTATCTGGATATACCAGTTTATCCATTCATTGCCAGAAATATATTATGGTTGCTTACAAATCTGAACAATAATTAATAAAGCTGTGGCAATGAACATTTTATGTGCAAGCCTTTATGTTTTCATCTGTCCTCTGTCAATACAGAGCAGGGTGATTGTCTGAGTATAGTAAGTTTTGCATTGCACATTTTTCCTATGCCAAATATATATTTCTATCATCAAACATGATGAGTTTATATAGCATGATGCCAATGAATGCGCCACAATTTTTCACCAATCACATATTGTTTTATATTCATGATTTTTCCAAATGTATTCTCAAAAGTCAATATCATTACATTTAAATATTTTTGACAAAGTGTTTGTTTGGCTTTGAAGTGTGAAGCACACCCACTTACCCTTCATTCTGCATAGCACTGCTTTCAAATCCCTATTTCTAATATTATTGTTTTGCCCTGAGAAAAATATTACATGTCACAAAGTCACAAATTTGAGGAAACTGCTTTGGCCATTTTGTTTATGCTCAAGTCAAAGAAGCCACCGTGCAAGGGTCTCCATATTGCCTGTAGAAAGCCATCTACACTCCAAGCTTGTAACTTAACTTCCCTTCCTCATCCGAATATTCTTGTGTGTACTACTCCACCGTCACCCACAATCCCACAGAGCTCATGGTGGGCACTAGGCTCTCAATTCTCCTGGGATACCTAATTGCTCAGAGGAAGGAGGGATGCTTTAAGCACTGTTTTTCTCTTGCTTTGCCTTTTGATGTGCAGTACCCACATGTTCTTTAAAGGGCGTCTACAAGTGAGTCAGCAGTGTCGTACACCCCTGAGGGTGGTGAGACTTCTGAATATCTTGCACTATACTGCAAACAACAACTAATCTGTGATCAGGTGTGAACTTAATAGATCGACACTGAATTGATTTGCCCTCCATGTCAAGAGTAGAACTTTCTTCAATTTAATGAAAGGTTTTGCAGCTTCCATCATTTTTCCATTTTTCTCTCTCCACGGTCATGTCATGGGATTTCAAAACAATGATATTAGAGTCTTTACAGCTTGTTCGGTACTTAGGTTATGAGATAAACCTCCTGCAGTCTTGTTACACTAAAAACAAATGTAATACTCAGGTTTTTCTCATTTATATATAATATGATATACACACACACATATATAATAGA
>NC_022029.1:15709910-15723133 GCF_000317375.1 Microtus ochrogaster
CAGAGATCCGCCTGCCTCTGCCTCCCGAGTGCTGGGATTAAAGGCGTGCGCCATCACCGCCTGGGTGTGGTTTACTTTTCAATGAAACACTTATTTAGTACAGGCGCTTTGTGACTTGTTTTTATGTCTTTGGTTTGTTGCTGTGTGTGTATTGTGTGTGTGTGTGTGTATGTGTGTGTTACTGTGGGAGGGTGATTGAAGTGACTTATTTATGTCCTGACACCTTATAGCAAGGTCTCTCTATGAATCTGAAGCTCTCTGCTCAGCTAGACTGGCTGGCCAGCAACTTGCATAGAATTTCCTGTCTTTGCAGCCCTTCCCCAACCCAAGCTGAGTCAAGCTATTCATGTGTCTTGGGGTTCCAAATTCAGGTCCTCATGCTAACATGCTCACTTTAGTGAGTTAGCCTTCTTCCAGCCATGTTCTGTTTTTAAGTTTTACAGAATTATTATTGTGAAATCTAATTGGGAATAAATGCTGCTAGCATATTATTGCATGGAAATATGCAAACTTTGCATACTGTTTCTTTTTGCTTTGGAGGTTATTGAAATTTGAGGTGGGACAAAGAGTTTTATAGCCCCTGGTTGATCTTATTTTCACTATGTAGATGACTGTCACCTTGAACTCAAGAATCCCCCTGTCTCAGCCTTCTAAGTGCTAGGATTGTGAAAGCCACTTGCCTGGCTTAGTTTATTACCTTTGTTGAGCAAAATATGATAAATAGTATTCCTAAAATTTTCAAACACAATGGTAAAGTATGTTCGTTTTAGTCTTTTTTTTTCAGGTTTCACAATTTAATACCTACCTGTGGAAACTGACTTGAATTCTTTCTTTCTATTCTCTATCATAAAATTTTGCACTATAGCCGGACGATGGTGGCGCACGCCTTTAATCCCAGCACTCGGGAGGCAGAGGCAGGTGGATCTCTGTGAGTTCGAGGCCAACCAGGTCTACAAGAGCTAGTTCCAGGACAGGCTCCAAAGCCACAGAGAAACCCTGTCTCGAAAAACCAAAAAAAAAAAAAAAAAATTAAAAAAAATTTTGCACTATAGTTAACAAATATATTGGTTCAAGTTCAAAATAATGATTTCCCCTAAACACATCATGATATATTTTATCAAGGTTAAGTTAGTAGATCCATTATCTTTAAAAGTTACCTTCTTTTCTCTTTTTATGTAGTAAATATACATAAAGTTTGCACCCTTAGAGAGCTAGATGCCTCAAAAGAAGTAGTTATGATAAATGTCAATTTTGCTATATTAGGAAGGGACCAGAGTAGATGGAGATATAGGTGATGTCTATGTCTTTCCTGTGAGACATGATGGGAAACATTTGTAAAGACAGACGTAGCCGTGGGAATGAAGCTCAACCAATCAGCAAACTTGAGATAAAATATACCTTGTGGGGCTGGAGAGAACCGAGGTTAAGAGTACTAACCGCTCTTGTAGAAACCCATCCTTGATGCCCAATATCCAAATTGTGGTTCACAATTATTTGCAACTCCAGTCCTGGTAACCCAGTGCCTTTTCTGTCCTTCATATACCGAGTATATGTACATGTAGGAAAAAATTTATAGACATAAAATGAAATGATAATAATAAAGGAAATATAAATTATTTTCATTGTTATAGTCCTTTACATTTTTAATTTTTTATTGGTTATTCTTTACTTAAAACAGCTAAATATTTGGGTAGTGACAATCTTATTATTATTCAAGTTGACTTTCAAACATCACATATCTTTAAGCCCCTCCCACCTCAGTACACATGGAAAGAAATACAACCCTTGAGTCACTATTAAGGAATGCAAAACAATTTCAGAATACTAAATGACTCACATCTGCCACAGAATGTAGAAAAGGAATCCCATGACATGAGCATCTGTAATTCATCTTAGATAAGAAAAAACAAATTTCTGTTTGCTACTAAAAATTGTCATGAGTTGAACTTTGACACACCTGTACTATGTAGAAAAAGTTCTCTTGTTAGGAAAAAGGCAAAGAATGGCTGAAAGTTTGAGGCAAACACTGACTTAGATGCAGATATTGAGGATAAGAGCGAGAGTGGGTGAGCCAAAAGCTATTACAGATCCTCCTGCCTGGGACATGGGGGAAATAGAGTATTAGCCAGAGAAATGGGAAAAGAACAGAAAAATGTCAGTCTCGATGGAAAGATGATAGCTTTGCTTTGGCACACCATGTCCAGGGAGATGGATGTTTTTAAAGAAGAGTTGCAGGATCGTCGACAAAGGCTGAAGACCCAGGAGAGCTGTCAGACTGTAGATTGGGCTTTATAAACTTCTTTGGAGACTTGGCACTTGATATCATGAAAGTGAGTTGGTTTACACTGGACAAGAACAAACACTGAGTAATAGGAATTACCTCTAATTAAGAGGTGGAAATTAGGGCTATAAATAAAGGAAGATGGTGAGAGTAAAATAGACGAGATATTATTTTTAAATGCCACTGTGTATCACTCCATGGCAAAAAAAAAAAAATAAACTATTACACTCATGAGTGAATAATTAGCATCTCTATTTTTTGTTCTTATTTACCAGAAATGCTTTCAAATTTTCTGTTTCCAGTGGGTATATCACTGTGTATTATTGCTTAGAATACCTACCTACATTCCACTATTTATTATTAAAATTTTCTATTTTAATGCAGTCTTAGACTTATGCCACAAAAATAAGTAAAAAGGCTTAATTCTAAAATAAAATAAAATTATTTCAGGAAGACAATAGGCTTAAAAACCATGTTTAAATATTTAAGTCCCTTTGATATATTATTTAAAAACTAATCCAGCTGAGCCCATCCATGCCCACCGCAGCCACACAAACTGGGATTCAGGAATGAAAATGTGCAACTGAGAAAACTGTTCATGTTTTAATAGAATTCTGTGGATAAACAAAGAAGTCAATAAAAGGTCATATGGGTCTGTCAATATTTCTTTATCAACTTTCACCCCAAGACATCAAAATACATCCTAATAAATGTAAGAAAAAATTATCAGAGTTAAGGGAGGGAGGAAGGGAGGAAAGAAGGAAGGGAGGGAGGTTGGGAGGGAGGAACAGGAGGAGAGTGACAGGAGAGGGAGGGAAGCAAATAAAACAGAGAGGGGGACAGGAGGGGAGGAAGAGAGGAAGGGGACAAAAGCATAAGAAAAAGTACCTTTAAGGATCATGTCTTTGATCATGTACATATTTTAATCATCCCTATATAATTAACACATGAATATATATGATCATAAAGAGATTATTTTTTAACTTTCTCATGGTTGTTCTCTGACCTGGACACTGTGACAGGACCAGTCTGACTGTAGTAGGGTAGTGGGAGATAGACTTGACATCATCAGTTGCCTGTCACAATAAATACTACAGAGAAAGTATATCAAGAGCCTAGGGTGGAGTTCACAGACTGTAAGTGGATAATGTGTCAGCTTGTCTTCAAAATGTTCATCATTTATTTCTTTTCTCATTCGCCATGAATGGAGTTCTAGAACAGTCTCTGCCAACAAACCACTTGGATTGTGTTTCTGTTTCGAACATGGTTGGCAATAGTCATAAGAAAACGTTCTGAAATTTTTGTGCTTCTGTATAGGTGTCCTGGAATGCTAGATATCTTCTTGGCAAAAGCCTAACATTTGATTTTTCATTTCCAAACAAAAAATTCATATATGAGCATGTGTCTACACTAGTCATGACCTCATCTTTAGTTTATATTAGCATATACACATATATATGTATTTATGGATATACCTATACCTGTATGCACATCCTGCTTTACCCACAAATAGCAGTAATATGCTTGCCTTAGCAGGAGCTGCATGACGTTATCACCAGTGAAAAAAAGAATATAAATGGCTTTTATGCCTATGAATTGGTGTGTTTATTCCATTTAAGAATTATGTATCCCAACCAAATTAATATATTATTTTAGTTGACTAAAACTGTTGGCACATTCAGACAAGATTTCATTAAATATTTGTTCTGCCTAATACTTAGGATGTTAAATGCTTTCTATAAACTTGTTAACTTTTCATTTATGTAAAATGTCTCTCACAGCCTTTGGGCCAGGGTTTTGTTTTGGGTAAATTCAGTAATCATGTGAAATATGCATCTTTGCTTGCTGCCAGATTGTCGCTCTCCTCTGTTTCTATTGACAAATCTCCATGCTAGCATTTGTGAGAAATACCCTTTTTGAGTAGTAATTGGGGGGGGGGGGGTATCTGTACACTTTAGAGATATTTTATGTTTTCCTTTGAGTTTTGGTCATCTATTTGCATTTCCCTATCAGATTATTTTAGAAACATCTTGTCAAATCTCCATAAAATTCCTTTTGAGGTTTGCTTAGATTGATTTACTATGTTTGAAATGGCATTTACTTTTATTCTGAGGTGTTTATTTCTGAAATGTATTCTGCATTGCTTCTGTATTAATATACTTAACATACTCTTTATAAAATCACAACAACTTTCAAATTGTTATAAACGCTTAACAATGTTGATATTTGTTTTTATTCTGATACTTATATTGATATTTCTCATTGTGATTTTACTTTCATTGACATTTTAAATGGCATTTTCTACCTCACACATAGTTAAAATGAAAAGAATCTTACTTTAACTGAAAAAAATAGATTTCATAATGTGAAATATAAAATTTAAATAACTATCATGCAACTTAGAAACTCTTGTCATCTTTAGGTAATGAGGAAAGTTTGGGTATGAGCAGGGGTTTCATTTATAGAATTTATAGAGTGTTCAAGCATCATTTTAATTTTTAAGACAGAAAGAAGTGACTTGGAATGAGACTCCATGGCACTCAAGGGTCATTTATAGTTGTTAGTAGAGGTTGAATTAGCTCATATTCTTTGATTCATACACAACCCCTTAGTGTTCCTCAAATAAAATTAAGTTCTCTTTCTTGGTCCTAATAAAATTTGGTCTGTTCAGAAATCATGTAAAATATACATATCTATATGTGTGGTCTTGTCTTTCTACTCTCTTTCTGTTGACCAACCTCCATGCTAGCATTGTAGAAATATACCTTTTCTTTGGTGGTTTGCCTCTACATCAATTAACATGCCTTTTTATTTATTATTGCTTTGTGGTGTATTTCTCTGATCTTTTTAACTGGACTTGTTATCTTAACATACCAGACTTACTCTAGTTTGTGTTACGGGTTCTCTTGCATCTTAATAGACTGGAGAAGGGTTTTTAATATTCAGGGGTAATGGACTGGTCTGGGGAAACCTGTAATGTGATAGAGGGCCACTACAAAATTTGCATTTAAAGCAAATGTCAGTACATCAACCAATCTAGTAGGAGCATGGGATCAGTAGCAGTGTTCCCAGTAGGCACTTCAGGGGAACAACCATAACAATGAACAGCAGGTACTCATCTTAATCTGTCTGAATTCTTCCTCAGATGGGGCAGCTAGTAAAGTTGACATCATCCCCAAAGAGTTCTAGGTAGAAAATTCAACACTGAGCAAATGTTAATATTAGACATCAGAGTAAGCACAGGTCATTTATATGGGGTACAGTTTTGGGGGAAAGTGTCTACACAGTGAATCTTGGTCTCTTACCCTCTTCTTGTTCTAGCTATGAATTTGTCTCTAACCTCTACTGTGGAAAAAGACAGCTAGCTTGCATGACAATTTTGGCACCATAATGTAGTCCCTAATAGTGAAACACAGTTTTATCAAAGACACCATAATAATTTAGATGCCACCACAGCATTTCGGTGTTAACATATGTTATCCTTAAGCATCTAAAAAGAGCTGTTGGATAAAAGTGAGACATTCATTACTTCCTCTAGTTTTAGGCTGTAACTAGTATCTTATACCCGCTTCATGCCAAGAGCTTAACACTCTTCATTTCAGAAATTCCAGAATGCCTGCTGCTAACTTGCACACAGGCCCCTTTCCTAAGCATTCAGACCCTCATCTCTTTTCTTCCATAGTTATTTTTTCTTACCTTTCCCATTATCATTCTAAGCATTTTTCAGTTTTTCTGTGTTTTCTTTCTCTTGTCTGTTTTTTCCTTCCTTCCTTCCATCCTTCCTTCCTTCCTTTATCCTTCCTTCCTCCTTTCTTTCTTTCTTTCTTTCTTTCTTTCTTTCTTTCTTTCTTTCTTTCTTTCTTTCTTTCTTTTAGGCACTTGACATGACTCTTGCCATCTGCCAAGGTGAGGCACAAGCACAATGGGAACTCTCATTTTAAACATGTCCATCAGCTTTAGTGGAGGTACAACAATAGTCTGTCTCATTTTTCTCTATATACACATTCTCTCCTGCCAAGTATTAATCCTAACCATATTTTGGCCGTAGACCATAACTGTCTTATTGATTACAATTATTAAAACCAATTAAATATATTTTAAAACAAAACTCTTATATCCATATCAAAATTGTCCCCTCTTTATGACTCAATGAATCTGAAGTAAAGTGATATGATTTTTGGCTCTGGTACACATCTAACTAACAATATTCAGAAAAACAGCTACAAACACACACACACACACACACACACACACACACTTGCACATACACTCCTATCACTACCATGAACAAAAACTAATGAAAAATAGGCATAAAACAAGTAACTCCCTGCCCCATCAAAGTGTTAAGTATTCTAAAGTTCAAATTCAGGTTCTTCTGACATCAGAATTCTGTCCATAGCCTTGGCACATGCTACTGGAAAACAGACACCTTCATACGGAGGACTAGTTCATGTCCTACTTACAATGTACAGAAAATAAATAATGAACATGATAGCAGAAGAGGGGGGGTGACATGTTGTAAATGCAATGTGCTAAGGAAAAGAAAAGGCAGAGAGTATCTAGGAACTATGGGAGGCAACATTACCTGAGATTGCTCGTGGCCCTCATTAATATAAAATCTGAGTAAAGGTCCCAAGGAAAGGAGACATGCTTTCAATAACAACAAAAAAAAATTCCCAACAAACAATACAATTACTCATTCTAGGGGAAGACACAGAATAAGCAGTCTGGAACACCTAATATGCTTGACATGGGTGAGGAGGGCCATGTAACTGCAGAATGTAGAATAAGGCTGTCTTAGTTACTTTTCTGTTGCTATGATAAGACACGACGATCAAGGCATCTAATTCAGGCTTAGAGTTTTTAGAGAGTTAAGATCCATGGCCATCATGGTTTGGGAGCTTGTCATCAGGCAGGCAGTATGGCACTATATTTGGAGCTGACTACAACTTGATCTGAAAATACAAGAAAAGAGAAAGACATTTGAAATGTCGAGGGTTTTTGAAATTTCAAATCTTGTCTTCAGGGATCTATCTTGTCCAACAAGACCACACCTCGTAATCCTTCTGAAAGAGTTCTACCAACTCACCAAAGAATTTGAATATTTGAGGGACATTCTCCTTCAAACCACCACAAATGGTGATATTCAGTGTGAGCTCTGAAATATTGGGGCTCAGATCATGCAAAGTCATATAGACTATGGTATGAATGTTGCTTATTGTTCTTCATGAGGCGGGAATCTGTGCAAGGTTTTGAATAGTGGATGGAGTACTGAGGCAGAACTATTTAAAGAGCACTGTGATATTCTTACTTTTATTACTGCTCCTCAATCCACATGATTTGTCAACATTATTTGTCTTAAGCTCCTGAAATATAAAAGCATGTCTCACTTTCATTTGAGTAATTATAAAAATCCATTTATAAAACAGAAGTTTGCAGGGACTGTGAGAAACACTCAAGAGATAATGGTAAGATTAGATAGAGTGCACAGTCATGGAGAAGGGTGTTTCTATGAAAGGCAGACCCATATTGATAGGAACACAACATGCTGCAGGTGCCACAGCAGTAACATCTTCGGAAGGGAGTTGTCTTAGAGAGCCTCCCACATGGAATGCAATGGTTAAGCTGTAATGAGTATGACCTATCACAGTAAACCAGGAATAGGAGGAAAAAGAATGGGAGAAGGTACTTCAATAGACAGAGGGAGAAAAATAAGTTCTAGAAGTGAGAGGAAACATGGCAGATAGAATTGGAGGGCACCAAAGTATTGTGTAAATAGCAGTTAGTAAGAAAAAGTCTTTATAGACTTCTCAATGTCTTTAGATTTGATCTGAAGGCAAAAAGGGAGGCTGCAGAATGATTGGAAGAGGAAATGAAAATATCACATTTCCAACACCAAACGATCACACTGCACCCTGATCGTTTTGTGAAAATAAATGGATTGGATTTATGCAGGACTGGGGGTGAGACAAGGATTAAGAAGCCACATTGCTAATCTTGTATGTAGAAGGATTAGGCAACTAAAGTAATTACAGCTATAATGAAAAAGAAGAAATAGATTAGAGGGAAAGGTAAGTAGCAGCATCCATAGGCGTTATCGACTGACTGGATGCGATGCCTGATGGAAATTAAAGAGCCCTGAATTGCATCTGAGCTGTTTTAAGTGCTACTATGCACTGAAAAACACATAGAGAACAAGCTAGGGAGCCAATGGGGAGTACGATGTCCATGCCGAGGGCTACTTCTTGTCGCCAAGTGCCCATTTTTAGTAGGGAATTGACATAAAATCTTCACAGTACATAAAGGCATAGCTTATGTTTTATGCTAGTTGAGTCCAGATAAGAACAAAAGTGAGATCTCTGTAGGTCAGTTGCCATCCATGTTCACCCAGACCTTAAAGGGGAAAGTAGAAGTGTCTTGTGATCCACTTATATAGTAAACTGACTATATGAACAAGGAAAATGAAATAGGAACCTCAAAGATATATTTATACTCTTATTCCATTGCCATTTTACCCACAGTCTCTATATAGGGAACATTCCTAGTGTCTGTTAACAGAACACACACACAAAGATACATATACATTTATTGTCGATATTGATAAACATAGATAATAAGTAAGTTAAGGAGGCTGTCCTAAGGAAACACTTTGTCAAGCACTGAATGGGAAACACACCATGATCTTATTTATTTATGAAATCATGAAAATTTGAATACATGGAAACACATGGATGAATGGTAGTAACTACGATGGATTTTGGGAAATGTTGGTTAAAAGTCCCACAGTGCTGGAAGATAAATAAGTTTAACAATAGAAAAGCCCAAAGGTGAGAATGTGAGATAACACTCTAGATGGTTGCTGATTTTAGGTTTATAGCTTACTTCCAGCTGTTTATCACACACACACACACACACACACACACACACACACACACACACACACCTTTGAAAAGGATATGCAAACTTCTATGATGGCTATCATCATTTCAGTTTGCATACTTTTACTGAAATATTACACTGTATACTGTAATATCTGCAATAAGACCAATACGTGGGGGATAAACTGATAGAGAAGAAAAGGAGGTTAATGATAGAGGGAGACTGTGCTTCCTTTTCCCTCCCTGGTCTGTCACTCTGTTAGTATCCCATCACTTATCAGAAAGCATAACAGAAGAGCTTGCAGAATGGATGAATTTTAATTATTTGTATAGAGTACAATGGACTCTTTTACCATCTGTATTATACAGAGTTAGTTGGTGAAATTGAAGGGTAGAGTGAACAGACCGTGAAAAATGAGAAAAATTACAAAGAACCTAAAAATAAAATGTTACTTCATTGAAAGGCACCTCTCTAATTCAATTTTGAGCCCATTTAATTCTTTATTTTAAGGGTGTGTGTCACTGCCAAAATGATCTACAAATAGCATTTTTCCATTCTATAGATGGAATTCCGCTTTTAATAGTGCTGAGTCCAGATTAATCAACATTATGATGGAATAATATGTGGAGGATTGTGAAAGAGATGAAGAAGTAATATTTTCTGAACGACTGTCCTGCTATCATCATAAAAATGATATCTTATATAAGGTTATCACAAGGCGCATTTACAGAATAAATGATAAACAGGGTTAAATGAAATTGTGGTAAAGAAAATGAGGGACGGTGAAGCCTATGACACAAATGCAAGAAAAATGTTGGGAGGAAGATGAAAAATTAGAAACGGTTGCACATAAAAATTGCAGGTTAGGAGTGGGGAAGTATTTGAATTTAGAGAAACAAGATTGGAAAATGGATGGAAAAATAAATCCCAGGCAAGGGCAGGAAAGAGCTAGGAGGCGGAGTGTGCCGGGCTGACTTCCTTCTGGAAGAGGTGGTTGCTGCACTACCCCACAAACGCCTTTCACTGGACATGCCGTATCAGGGCCGAGAGACAATGCTTGGCTCTTTCATGTCAGTACTATCTTCCAAACTGTATTCATTCTGTATTTAAAGAACGTTCTTTTCTTTCCAAATATAGAAGGGTTCAAATACTGTGAAGTCTTTCTGTTGTACCATTTGAGTCTTCAGTAGACTATGTCCTATCTGGGTTAATTAAAGGTCTAACAGCTGTAGATTCTAGATTTGTAAGACAAATATGAGCACAGTCCTAACAACATCAGCAATATCTTTATAGTGAGCTTGAACATTCACTCTCTGACACCTTCCTGAAAACAGAAAAGAAACAAGTCTTGCTGTATTCCAGAACAGGCTAACACCTGGCAAACGATCAACCTTATAAACGGGTTGTTCTCTAGAATCTCAGAATGTGCTCTGTTAAACCTCTTCAGCTCTGATGATCTGTCACTTTGTCCATTGTGGAGCTATATTTAAATGCAAGGACATGTAAGCCTAGGAGGTAAATGGTCAGGCTGGCTCCATTGTGGCCGAAACCTCTAAGTTAGATAAAACACGCAAGGGTCTGCAAAGACCATGCAAACCAGACCAGGCTGCATAAACTCCCCTGTGGCCTCACTCCACTATGGATTTTCAAATTGCATTATGTATCAGGATCTTGTAGCAAGCTTTGAAACAATTTTATGGGTCCCAGCCTGCTTTACTTTGTTTGTCTCCAATGAGGCCTGGAAATCTGTGTTTCTAACATATCCCCAGGATGTACGGAGGCTGCTCTTCCAGGGCACCGTTCGAGAACTTCTGTTCTGTCTCCCAGTGATAAGTGACACTTCCATGTCTGAATCTGGGGTGACCTCACAGCCAGCACAATGTCCTTTCCATAGCAGGGAGACCCATTGCCCCTGCTTGCTATGTGCTCGCTACACTCATCAATCTATGTGCTTACTTGCCCAGAGTCTCCCTGTTTAAATTAATTAAGCTATTACTCAATACGACAGAGGAAACCCTGTGACCCCTGGCCAATGCTATCTGCCTGATATTCACTACTACAGTGTTAAATAACACACACACACACACACACACACACACACACACACACACAATTAGAGCAAGTTCAGCTTTATAGGCAGACTTTTCTTAAACTGCCTGACATGTAAGGTCCAACAATACATAAGGGAGAAGACAGACTTATGCTATAAACACTGTGGGCCTATCCACCATCATGTATAGAATTGAACAAATAAACATCACAATGTCACCAAGCAGACATGTCTACAACGCATTCAGAAAGTCCTGTGTTCCACCAGTCTCGTGGCTCCTGTATCTCTTCGACTATATTTCTATGGTCTTGAAGCTTTAGACTTTGCTTTCCTATTGCTCTGTAGTTTTATTTTTGACCTATTCAATAGAAGCTGGTGTGGTTTGTCATTATTTTGTTTTGGTTTTGGATTGACTTCTTCTGTCAAAGAATTCTGGAGTTTAGTCCCTGGAAACACCTGAGTAACAAAACTAATGACTGGCAGATTGATGGCCAGCCATCTTCCATATGTCTTTGGGAAGTAAGCAGAGGCTGTTGGGAAAGTCGGAGAAAACTAGCTCATTGAGCCTTGTGGAGCTAAAAGAAGGTCCTCTTGCAAACAGCTTCAGGCTTGGAACTCTTAACATTGCTAGCAGGGAACTAAGCTGAAATATACAGTCAACCAACCTTCTAGAAGTCGGTCTTGTTTTTCCAATGTGCCACAACTTAAAAAGTTGTTATCTGAATAACTGAATTACTCACGAGGATTATGGGAGCTGTGTGTGGTTGACCAGCTGTCAAACTTCATCAAAAATAAGAGGAAGTTATTTTTATTATGCTATTTAATAAGTGAAATGTCCCCATCACAGAAGCACTTCATTTTGCATATTTCATGCGTTAGGAATTAAGACTAAGAGACTCCAAGTAGTGTGCCCTAAGTCATTTTTAATCAGGGTCAGAGTTAATATTTCAACCCTGTCAGTCGGATGCTAGACTTCACACTTGTGCTGGTGTGATTTTTGCATTCTTGTGGCACTGTCTCAGCCAATCACATGGCACTTTCACAGTTTTGAGTTGACAGATTGGAGATGCAGATCCTGGGAGCAAATGAAGCTCCTCTCAGCACAGACATGTGGAACACCACTTGGGTTTCCAGGCGGCTGTGTGCAAGGATCCACCCTGATGAGGTGGGAGGTGGGAAGAAGGAGCCTTCAGATTTGTTCCCTACCTTAAAAAGAATTTCTATATGCAAGAAAACTGTGGGGAATGGGACAGGAGAACATATGGCTAAGTGGCCAAATGTGTGAAAATCAAAGTATAAAATATGTGTTTTAGCTAAAACTGAGAACTAAGAAAAGAGACTGCACAGGCTAAGTAGCTTCTAAAGGCATATCTTCTAAATCAGGGACAGGGCTGTCCTCGGCTCAAGCAGTGTCCAGCTGGCCACTTACTGTCCTAGGAAGCTAGTTTGTGTTTCTCTTGCTCTGGGAGTATTGACAATAGCCTCTCATTTTAATATTTATTTAGAAGTTAATTACTGTCACTGTCAGCTCTTTTATCTTGACAACATTTCGCAGAAATGTATTCAGGCATTATGTGACTTGTAAGTAAGATTAACAAGAAAGTTCAGAGAAGTGTAATAATCAAGGGATTTGGCTGTTAATAAAGAACTTAATGAGAAACAAATGAGCTAACACCACATAGAATTTGAATTTGGTTAAAGCAAATTCTAGAATTGCATATAGCGTACTTCCTTAAGTACAAATCTCCATAAACCTATAATGACAAAGGTGAGGGAGCCACCTTCATCTGTGCACAGGGAGTGGGAATAGCCAGTTCTGAGGGTTCTGTTGGGTTATTCATATCTTAACTAAATAGGAATCTAAATAGGAATGTGCTTTCTGGATGTGTTTTCTGCATGATGTTCATACACATATGAACACACACATACAGAGAAAGAGAGAGAGAGGGAAAGAGAGAGGGAGAGAGAGAGAGAGAGAGAGAGAGGGAGAGAAAGAGAGAGAGGGAGAGAGAG
>NC_022029.1:15723233-15733967 GCF_000317375.1 Microtus ochrogaster
GAGAGAGAGAGAGAGAGGGAGAGAAAGAGAGAGAGGGAGAGAGAGAGAGAGAGAGAGAGAGAGAACTGATGAGTTTGATAGAGTATATTATTCCTGCTTTACAGACAGCTAAAGGGATTAAGCAAATATCCTTGCTCCAGTATTAGGCTGAGCCTTTGTATTCATTTATAAACTTAGGCAAGTCACTGAAGAGAGAGGAATCATGCAACTGGAATGGTGAAGAAAAGCTCCAATTATAGTTTCAGAATTGCCTGCCACCTTTAGTGTTAACAGAGTGTGCACGCGTCTCAGAAGTGACACCTGCATTGTCTACCGGGAAACATTTAATCCCTGAAGCTGTATTAAGGAGGCTGGAGAGCATACAACTGAATAGAAATGATGGCAGTTCCTTCTGTGATAGGAGAAGCTGCACTAATTTAAGTAGCAGCAGATCAGAGGGCTTTCAGCCCCCCTCTTAATTTGATTCCATGTGCAATGTACCTCTCTCCCCCTGTGGAATACCTGGAAATTGCATAAACATATGAGTATTTGAATGTGGATCTACTTCTGATGGTCCCGCTGCCCTCTGAATAGCTTCTTTACGGATCTGATTTGCTGTGTTTCTACTCTGAAAAGAAAGGTGCTTGTTTTATTTAGCATAGTATCAGCCATGATTAATACATACAACACAGAGATTGGCTTTTTGGCAAATGTTCTTAGAATGAAAGGAAATGTATTCTTAAAACACAATGCTTTTTTTTCAATCTCAGGGTCACTTATCCATTAGCCTCCCCTGATCAGTACCAGAGGTGAGAACCAGAGGAATGAAAAAATAAAAAGAAAAGAAAAGAAAAAAAAACCTCTCTACTTCTTATTTAGAATACAAGCATGCAGCCTTGCTCATTAAAATCTATGCTTTATCTAAAAGCAATACTCCATCTCGTTCATATAGCAGCACCTTTTGTATGCCTGTTTTCTGTCTGCTGTGATTGTCACACGGTGCTCAATGAGTGAGTGTTGTACTAAGGCAGTGTTTTGTGCATATTGGGGGTTTTCAATATGAAAATAAAAAATAGGAATGTACTTAAAGCCTGCGATTTTAAAAGTATAAATTTAACTTATCTCCCAAAGCGGCTCCTAGAAGTAGCCGAACCTTCCCCAATTCTTGAAAAACAGTATAGTTGCCCTGAGTACGTACAGGCAGAACCTTGGGTTCTTCCCCATCAGGAAACAAACTGAGTTTACTCAGAATGCTTCTCAGTTTGCTAGAAGAGCGTGAAGTCAAGATAGATACAGATGCTAACAGGACAGGGACACCTTTTGAGAGAGCTGGCTTCATCTGACTGCCTGTTTGTGTGGAGAGCTGATTATCAGCCCTGTGCAAATGCAGGGGAAGTGATGTGATCTCTGTGATGTTACACCACAGGCAGAACCGGCTCTCTGTGCAGCACTCGCGGGCGAGGCAGGCAATAGAATTAAGCTTTCATCCATATCCCCACAGAGCCCTGCGCAGCAATTCAGTCCTTAAAAAATAAAGGGAAGGAGTCGCTGTTCCCGGAGTTTTCCCCTCTGATGATACAGCATGGAAAAAGAGGGTAAATGTGAGGAGAGAATAGATGCCCTGAGCTCCTTAGGAGAATGGAGAGGGCCTGAAGAGAAGACCCTGGGAGAAGAATCTACTGTGAGGCACATACTGAGGGCTTCTCAACCTTCCTAATTCTGCCGCCTTTGAATATACTTCCTCATGTTGCGGTGACCGCCCCCAACCATAAAATTGGTTTTCCTTGCTACTTCATTGTTTGGGTGAAAGTGTCACCCCAACCCCTGGCACCCACCCTTGGGAGCACCAATGGAGCAGGCATGGAGCTGGAAGCTCCATTTCAAGCCCCCTGCCCTGGGAGTTGCCTTGGTCTGGACTCCACCTCAGGGAAAGCCGGCCAAGCAGTAACCCCTCCCCAAGAGGGGTCAGGACTACTCCCACGGATACTTAGGCTGCCGCCCAGAAAAGGAACACGTAGTCTAGTCTCCAAGTTTTGCTTGGTCTCCCTGCCTCTTTCTCTTCCCCTCGCCATGATTTCCCAGGCCATCTGGGAGCACCGCATTAAACATGGACATCTTTTATTAGATCTACTTTGGTCTGGTTGGAATTATTTGCGTTGGCAGAGAGGCTAGTCTTAAGAAATATTCCTAACATTCATAACTATAATTTTGCTACTGTTATGAATCATAATGCAAATATCTGATGTGTAGGTTCTCTGATTGCAACCCTTACAGGCTGAGACCACTATACTCAGTGAACCTTGATAGCCTGAATCTACACATGTTAACATTTTTAATATTTAAATTTACTTTATTCTTGTGTCTGTGTGTCTTTTGTGTACATGAATGTATACAAGTGCCCACAGAGGCTCAAAGAGGCTGTCAGGTCTCCTAGAGCTTGTTACAGGAAATTATGAGCCGTTCAATATAGTATCATGAACTAAACTCTAGTCCTCTTTAAATATCAGCAAGTGCTCTTAACCGCTGTCACCAATGTAGCCTCTAGATATTTTTAGAATGGTAAAACACAGTCCCAAGTTTTACCTGCCTAAAACAATCAATGAGCTTGACAATGGTCTATACTGCTGCAGGATAATAACAACTCCATAGGGTGGCCTGAGAATTTCAGGACAGTTTATCAAAAGTATCCACAGAAGATGCTATACCTTGTGTGGTGTGTGTGTGTGTGTGTGTGTGTGTGTGTGTGTGTGTGTGTATGCGTGTGTGTTATATGTGTATCTCTGTATATATATATGCTTATATATGTGTGTATGTATATATCACACTCATCATTATAAGACTTTATTTCTTTTTTAGTGATTTAGTTTTATGTGTATTGGTGTTTTATCTGCACACGTGTCTGTGTGAGGGTGTTGGATCACCTGGAACTGGGGTTGCAGGCTGCTTGAGTTGCCATGTGGTTGCTGGGAATTGAACCCAGATCCTCTGCAAGAGCAGTCAGTGCTCTTAACCACTGAGCCATCTCTCTAGCCCCTAAAATAGTGAGCCTATACTTCATGATCCTAGAGAAGCTAAATAATAAGGTGAACCCTAAGAAAAACTTATATAGATAGATCCACCTGGAAAGTTAAAATAGATAATGTTGCTTGACAAAATTGGGAGCATGGGGGTTGAGAGAGAAGTGAGGGTAGAAGGGGAACAGGAGGGGAGAAAGGGAGGGGCAAGGAGAACTTGAGGGAACAGGATACTAAAGATGGAGGAAAAACAGAGAGCAAGAAAAGAAATACCTTGATTGAGGGAGCCAGTATGGGACTAAAAAGAAACCTGGCTCTAGAGAAACTTTTAGGAATCCACAAGGATGACCCCAGCTGAGACCCTAAGCAATAGAGGAGAGGCAGTCCGAACTGATGACTGTCTTAAATATCACCATAGAACCTTCACCCAGCAGCTGATGAAAACAGAGACAGAGACCTGCATCGGAGCACTGGACTGAGCTCCCAAAGTCCAGTTGAAGAGTAGGAGGAATGAGAATATGAGCAAAGAGGTCAAGACCATAATCTGTACACCCACTGAAACAGTTTACCTGAGCTAATGAGAATTCACCCATACCAGCCAGACTAGGAAGAACAAGCATAGGACCAAACTAGACCCTCTGAATATGGTTGACAGTTGCATTGCTGGGGCAGACAGAGGGGGCCACTGGAAGTGGCACCAGGATTTATCTCTAATGCTTTTACTGGCTTTTGGGAACCTATTCTTTGTGGATTGATACCTTGCTCTGCCTAGATACAGTAGGGAGGGTCTGGACCTTCCCCAAAGCAATTTGCCTTCCCCTCTCTGAGGAGTGGATAGGGGTGGGGTGGGGGGTAGGTGGAGAAGTTGGGAGGAGGGGAAAGAGTGGAATCTTGGGTTGGTATATATAATAAAAAAATATTGTTTTCTTATTTTTAAAAAAATAAGACTTGATTTCTATCCTTGTCAATTACTATATGTTTAAGAAAATTAATCCCTGCAAATATCAGTTCTCTCAACCATAAAAGCATAATATTATGTGTGGAATTCTTTTTTTAAAAAAAAGCTTTTGGTGTATTTGAACAGTCTCATAGATGACCTTAACATTGTTGGAATTACTATATCTTAGAATGCATTCTATTAAACACTAATTCATAGGGACTAGTCCCACCATGAAAAGAATGATTGATCCTCTCTCAGCTGCTCTCAACTCTGAATAGCTCTTCAGTAAGGTGTGAGCCCTCCCCTCTCGGCAGGAAGTTTAGCTGGCTTGATGTTATGTATGTAACAACAGCTTTTGTGAGTTCAGCAATGCTATAGCCTCATTAGGTCAGCATTAAGACAGCATTTCACACCACCTCTATATCCTCTGCCTCTTACATACTTTCTACCTTCTCTTCATGAGCCTTGACTGGGAGGATGATAAAGATGCCCACAATCAGGTTTGAACACTCCTGTTTGTCTTAGCACTGGGACCTGCTCTGTGTTTCTGTGTTGACTGTTATATACTACAAAAGAGACTTAGCTGACTAAATCCAAAAGTAGCCTGGGCATACGCCTAGGTATATGAGTACAAACATTAATATTTAGAAGGTATTTTGACCTGTGGTTGGCCCTGAAGTTATGCACATATAGGTAATACTATTTGGACTTATAGGAGTTATTTTTAAAAAGAAAAAAAGACATGGACATTGCAGAGGGCCATTATAGAGGAGATATGTGGGAAAATGGAGATGGATATATTTAGATTTCTTTGTACATAGGTATGAACTCTCATAAAAAATTTTAAGAGATCACTATTTAAAATGCACATAGCAAAATAAAATTAGAAAATATTGTTATTTCATACTAGACTTTTTGATGGCTATAATTCAGCATACTAAAACTTTAAGACTCTGAAAAACTTAAATAATGAAAATTGCAAAGAAACCACACAAGATATTGACTCAGTATTTTCAAGTATCTTTGTCAATAGGACCAGTTGTTTTGACTCCACCCTAACTGTTGTAGTACTAGTGCTTCATAGAATGAACTTTGCAAAAGTCAACTTTGCCCTATGCTTTTCTTTCCTTTTAAAGTAACTCTGTTCTCCAATGCATGGTTCAGCCTGAGCCATAGGGCCCTCCATTCTGTTGTGCTGAAAAGTAGGCATATATCTTTGCATCTCAGAGCATTATTCCACATTGGAGTCATGGGGGTGCTTTAAAATTATTGATGCTTGGGGCTAGGCTCCTACACATTTTTTTTTTGTGGTTGTTGATGGTTTTGAAACAGGGTCTTATGAAGCCCAAGCTGGTCTCAAACTTAACATGTGGAAAACTGACTTCAATTCTTGATCTTCCTGCCTCTGACTCCCTAGTGCTGGAATGAAAAGCCATGTACCACTACCATGCTAACACTGCAGATTCTTTTATATTGTGTCCAAGGTTAAGACATTATTTAAAACATTCAAGATGATTCCAGAATTTAGTCATGTTTAAGAATAAGATAAAAAGATAGCCACAAAGTAATTATTCATATCCTGTATCTTAATTATTCTTCTATAGCTATGATAAAATGCCATGACTGGGGCCACTTATTGGGAAAAGGATTTATGGATACAGAATTTCTACAAGGTTTCTAATTCTGGAGTCCATGATGGAGGAACAGAGGTATCAGGCAACTAGAACAAGAACTATGACCCCACATCAAGCCACAAATAGGAAGCAGATCGAGGACAGAATAGATACATACAACCAATCTACACATCCCTACACTCTTACCCACACACATGTACACATACACACTAACAAGCACATACACCATACACTCATAGAAAGGAAGGGATAAAGAAAAGATTGAGGAAGAAAATGGCCACAGTGTTGTGCAAATGTAGAGAGGTTATATAATAAAATTCTGGATAAGAGATGCCTTGAAATAGAAATAAATATGGTGAAATTTTATTTTGCTTGGGCTTGAAAGTATTTCCAGTAAGTGCCATTGGAGATCAAGAGAAAATGTGAAGCCAATTGAAACACACTATAACAGACACATTAGCAAGTAATTATCCATGCTAATGAAAACTACAAAGAAACCTCTGTAATGATCTAGGGAGGCCCCAGAGCATCCGAGGAACTATGTGTGTGGTGACAATATGACTTGTTAAGTTTAGGGCTCTGGCTGCTCACATTTCTAGACCAAACAACATAGTTGTTTTTGCTTTGATAATGGATCAATTACTATATCCTTTGCTGTGGAGGCAAAATGGACAGTTTCTCTTTTCCTCGAGCTTCATTAAGTCATTCCAGGCCAACCTCCTTGTCATTTACTCCCTAGAATTCAGGAAAAGTAATGTGGAATGCAATGCTTTTGTTTGTGATTATGCAGAGTTCTAAGAATAAGCAGAAAGAAGGCAGGCACAGGGTCTCTGCATAATCTCAATTTATAGAAGCACCATGGGATACCCACTCCCTGATGGCCTGCTGGATTTGTATTTGCTCCTTTGAGGACAATATCTGTTGATTCTTCATCAAACCAAAGCCTTTCAGCCCTCAGCACCAGCCCAGATGGGATGTGGGGTCAGTAATCAACCATTATGGAGCATCTCTAGAATGGTGTCTCTCTGTGCAAAGGTCAAAATAGAGCTTCAAGTTAAGTCAAATCCCATAAAATTTCACTAAGGAATACATCAGATCTCTTATATTTGTACAGTTATAAGTCATTAGTCCATCTTAGTCATTATCATAAAGAAAATAAAACTATATATTCTTGAGTCAAACAAATAGGTCAAGTAAGGTAGAAATTCTAGAAGTTCATGACGTTAGTAGTGAGGACATCAGTGGTCACTTGATGAGACCATTTCTGAAAAAGGTCACTGAGCAGAAAATGGAAGGGAAGGGAACTGGACAGAGACTGGGAATCTTTGAAGAAATTTCTATGAGAAAAACTTTCAAGAGATTATCCTGCATGCAGAAAGGGAACCCTGCATCAAACACAGCCATGCTTTGGAAGGGTTGCCTGTTCTAAACCTATGATGAACACAGATGATGATTTTGAGATCAACAGTATCTTCAAACCTGCTGAATCACCCATCTCTGGTTCTTGCTGATTCACAGTCCTTGGACATTTGTAGTTCATGAATCTTATAGCACCATGACCTTTGAAGAAATTTAGGTATCCATGATTAAAGCCTTAATTAGTAGAAAATATAATAGAAATAAATTAAATTAGGTTTTCCTACATGGCTTACATATAACTTATGACCTTAATATGAAACAATAGAAATTCTTTATCTCTGAAGGTATTTCTTATATGTCATCCTTGGGGAGGCCCAGAAAGAGTGTGGGTGGAAATTGTGAGAGTCATCTGGACTGGAAAAAAAAAAAAAAAAGATGTGAGCCGGGAGGTGGTGACACACGCCTTTAATCCCAGCACTTGGGAGGCAGAGGTAGGTGGATCTCTGTGAGTTTGACACCAGCCTGGTCTACAAGAGCTAGTTCCAGGACAGGCTCCAAAGCTACAGAGAAACCCTGTCTCGAAAAACCAAAAAAAAAAAAAAAAAAAAAAAAAGATGTGTTTCTAGAGATAAGTTTAGAAAAGATGCCTGACTCTAAAAGGGAAGAAATCTTTGCCCTGCTGAGTGATATTTCTCAACAGTCATTCGTTTTTAATTGCCCATTTCCTAGCTCGTTGGTCCTCTTGAAAATAAATTCCAAGAACTTTAATCACTGATAACTAAGGTACTGAATCCCCAAAAATTTCTGCTCTGTTTCAAAGGTTTATTTTAGTCTTACCTGACAAATTGACTTCAGATAAATATATTAACTATTTTTGATCAGTGTTCATCTCTGGTGCTTTTTAAACACACCCATGCCTTATATCTATTTAGAGTTAATTTCATAAAAAATTACCACTTAAGAATGTGTGTAATTATTTTCTCTCTCATTGGTCGTATTTCTATTATTTTCTTATTGACAAAATAACTTGTTGAGAACAGCCTGAAATTGAGCTTAACACCATAAATATTGAAGCCTGCATTCTATGCTTATCTGAGCTAGAGAGAAAGATACACATGGCAGTGTCTGCATGTCTTAGAATTTGTCTTTTTGTTTGGAAAATATGGCATGACCTAGACTTTAAACGTTCTACAGGTCTTTATAGAAGAATAAACCCTATAGAAGTTTTGTTTCTTTGGAAGCTCAATGGGAATATTCTTTAAAATCCTGATTTTATTTTTTGGTAGATAGAGTAAAATCCATATTACCTATCACAGCAAAAATGTATCTTGTAACCAAGTCTAAATATGTCTATGAGACATCATCTTTCAGCAGTTCTAAATCTGTGTTTGAAGATATAGTCATTTACATTTTCATGCTATTTCTTCTGTCTTGAAGTTCGCTAATTCCTATGTAACTGTATAATAATTTTGATAACTTTATTTTTAATTAAAAACTTTTCATAAAATTCTTACATTGAAATGACATAGTGTTTTTCATATGCCTACATAGATACAGAGCCTGTTATTTAAATTGTTTAATTCATATTTGATGGCTTATATTAAGATCTGATTTCAAACATGTAGCTCAGTCTCTTGAAATTAGTACTTGCTTAAGAAATAAATTAGTTACATAGTTTACTGTCTTCCAAGAAATAAAGTGTTTTTTAATATTTTTTCAAATCTCATGAGCTTAACTAAAAGTTAATATTGACTAGTTAATCCATAGCGAACTAATAGTGTCTTACAAGTACCCATAGAAGCTTAATAGCTTTTATTTTAGTCATTGATTTCTACTAGAGAATGTGCATTGTTGCCAAAGAAATTGCAAAGTAAAATGCTAGATTTGAAAGTTTGGTTATTGTTATCATTGTTATTCTATTTGTTAGTATACATGTTCCCAGATGCATACTTGAAAAACAAGCAAACATGAATAGCTTATCAATTTCCCATTTTACTTCTTAAAGATAGAAAGAATCAAGGAAAGGGTTCATGGGTGATTTAAAACTAGTCAGGTGATCCAGAGTCATTCAAAGCCAGCTTGTGTACCTCCTGATCAATATTTTTAGGATTATCAGAAGTAAACTTAGATCAAGAATCAAAATAGCACAGTCCCATTTTCTGTCTTTCCATTAGTAAGTTGGATAAGGATTTAAAGTGATACCTTATGCTTTGAGGTTTTCTTTCTTTGTTTATAAGATGAATGAAACCATATTTATAAACATGTGCTGAGGATTAAATGTGATAAAGAAGATGGATGCATGGAACATATTATAAATTACTTCACAATGTGCTTATAAAAGTATATATTACAAAATTAATTTAACTTGGCTGCTGATAAAAAACCTTGTAGCTCCAAGTTATAAGGCTGCACTTCCTATGATTCTTGCTGCCTCCTTAAAAGGTAAGATGTTCTCATTGAGTAACGATTATTGCTATGAGGGGGGCTCCCATTCCCTCCAGTCCTAATTCAGCCACAGTTTTGGTTTGTATGGTCTTGAAAGAGAAGAATACACACAGCGAATGGAAGTAGAACAAGCAGCCAAGAGGCCCTTTAGTGCAAGAAAGTGAGGACACACACACTTCAGACAAAGAGAAGGTCAAGCCAGGGCTTAAAGGGCCTCTACCCACAAGTCAGAGCTAAGTCTCTCCAACCCTTCAATGTGATGTCTCCAGACTAGCACTTCCAAGAAAGGGAATGCCTTTTTACCCTAAATTCAGTCTACTACAAGCTTATCCATAAGATGTAAGGTTATTTCTAGGCATATGTATGAAGAGTTCACTAAGGGGAAGGGTGAAAATATGGTGTACATGCTTACTTGGGAACGGCATTCCTAAATTGAACTGATCCAGCTAAGGTAGACCATTGTCACCTATTGTTCTGTATGTCCAGCTTTGATATAGGAGGCATTGGTCACTCTCTCCCAAAGCTAACCTCCTGCTTGACAGTGTTAGCCAAATTCCTAATTTTAATTCAGCCTGCACCATGCAAAAGTAAACTATTTTTATGATTGGAGTTCATATGTTTGGCAGAACAGTGAAACAAATTGACTTTGAAGATGGTCATGCACATTTGTCTCCTGATATCTCGTGAATCAGTCACACCTTGCGAGATTAGGCATTGTGTGGATGCATGCACATGTGCACATGCACTCATGTGTGCCCACACAGATACATTTTTATTCTTTTAACCACTCAGTGTTTGGCAGACATACAGTAAGGTGGGGCATGTATAGCCCACAACTTCAACATTCTGTATTCTATTATGATGGAGGTGGGCTATTCATTAGATAGGAGGATGGAATGCCAGGTAGGAGAGAATTAATATGTGTCCCTAAATTTACATGTGACCCAGTTTTAACCTGCTGATAAATCTCATGTATCTTCTTCTTGTTCATACATTGTGTAATGCACAATATATATGTAATATATAATACATATATAGTTGCATTGTTATATCACAATCACACACATACACACACACACTAAAGAAAGAAAGAAAGAAAGAAAGAAAGAAAGAAAGAAAGAAAGAAAGAAAGAAAGAAAGAAAGAAAGGAGCTGCTTGATCGGTATCTTCTTATTAATAGGATTTCCAAATACAAAGGTAAGGTTTTATTCTCTCTCTCCCTCTCTCTCTGTCTCTGTCTCTGTCTCTCTGTCTCTGTCTCTGTCTCTGTCTCTCTCTCTCTCTCTCTCTCTCTCTCTCTCTCTCTCTCTCTCTCTGTTTTGTTTTTGAGACAGTGTTTCTCTGTAGCTTTGTAACCTGTCCT
>NC_022029.1:15734067-15739049 GCF_000317375.1 Microtus ochrogaster
TCTCTCTCTCTCTCTCTCTCTCTCTCTCTCTCTCTCTCTCTCTGTTTTGTTTTTGAGACAGTGTTTCTCTGTAGCTTTGTAACCTGTCCTGGATCTAGCTCTTGTAGACCAGGCTAGTCTAGAACTCACAGAGAGCCGCCTGTCTCTGCCTCCCACATGCTGGGATTAAAGGCATACACGACCAGTACCAGGCAGGTAAGCTTTATCTTAAACATACCATGTTTTATTTGCCTTAATATTCTCTGGGAAGAGTTGGCATGCCTTATGTACACTATACATTGTAGTCTCCAATCACTTCTTTTCCATCCCTTAATATGTTGCAGTGTCTATGTGTTATGAGTATGCATGTCTATTAGGTAAAGCTTCCTTGGCATCAATTTGCCTGACAAGTAGACACATTTTCTTGGTGTATACCTTCTTATCTTCCTATTAATGAGATGCCCACAGCTCAGATTAACTCCCCAAGACACTGAAGATTGCCTCCATAGGCTTTATAAGAATCATTGCATTATAACCACTGGTTACCCTTTAGTCAACCATTTTAAAATTTGGATATAAAAGTGATCCCATTTTCTTGCCCAGTTTTATTTCCCCTTTAGGCTCTATTATCTCCAAGGGACACCCAGATTTATCCGCCTTAATAGAGTACTTCATTGTTTTCCTTAGTGCTACAGATAAATGGATTTGTAAAGAGGAATGGAATTGAATTTTTCTTCCTTTTTCTTTCTTTTTGAAAACATAGTAGGAATTTCAAAATGATTACTTGGGATATTTTCCTCACTGTGAATAAATTATTGTCCATGTTAGCCATTAATTTCTCTTGCCTGTGTCAGTCTTGACAAAAATAAACATAAATGCTTAAAAATATATTGTTCCCTCTCTTCTGGATATGAAGGAAAGAGGCGAACAAGCTTCCATTAATTAAGAGTGTATGCTGGAGGGCGTGAGACATCAGGGGTCACTTTTTTTGTCTGTTAATTTTGTGGTAAGTAAGCTGTGCCCTGTAGCAATTTGTGTCTAATTTACTATTGCTTTGGACATTTAAATGCTAATTATCTTAATTTTTAACAATTATTGTATATGACTTTTCCATGCCTCGTACCCTGAATACCAGGAGCCATATTCAAGTCTGTGTTTATGAAGGTACTTTACCTACTTTTCTATGCTTGATGATCAGATGCAGAATTGCTCTAGCGGTACAGACCTCATTAGGGGTGTTGTCTAGTCTGTTGTGCTATTAATAGAAAATCTATAGAATGAAGACACATAAAAAATAGGGACCAGACTGGGACAATTCAACTCCAGATGTGGGCATGAGGCATGAGGGAGCTGGAGCCTTAGAAAGACTGGCATATTAAATGCCAGGTGTTGTATATAATTATTGAGCACATAGGATAAGAAACTTTCTGGAAATTTAGCTGGCACAGCAAAGCGTGTTCATATAAAGTTACCTTTTTGATATTAATCATAACTGGCTTTCATTCAATTATGTGTGTGTGAGTACACACGCATGTGTGTGTGTTTCATGACTTATTAAATAGATTAGCTCTATTGATTTTTTTACTTTGAGATTTCCAGACAATCACACAATTCTTGCATTTTTCAATCCTGTTGTTACATTATATGTTAATGAAAGTCAATAGCAAGCATTTAAAAGTTTTTCTAGATTAGGACCCCTCCAAGAATCAATAATCTCATTGACATGGTTGAAAAAGCTATCAATTCTATGAGGACCACTAATAGCTGCAGAAAGTATGCATGTAAACACCACCAGGAAAATCAATATGCTTTCTTGGTTATCAATAATGCTTGAAGGCAATTGGAATTATAAAAACATTGTATATACTTCATGTCTTAAATATTTGAAAAGATCTACTTCAGAGACTGAATGTACAGGACAAAGAAACTACAGGTTAGGTTTTCTTGATCTGATAACTTAAGCCCAGATAACTCCTATGATATTTCATGCTATAGAGTAACATACTCACCAACTAGATATCCAGAGAAACCCTCTCCAGAAGATACAGGAATAAACTAGACACACTGTTATTGATAAAATACCTGAGGTTGTAGAAGAAGTTGTAAATTGGTCAAGCTACTTATGAATGTTCTGATGAACTCTTTTATAGATGTTCTCCCTTCATGGTTATGGATGCTTCCATTATTATAACTACAAACACAATAGATAGCATTATGAAAATCCACAACTAGTAAAAATCCAAAAAAGTAATTGTGGGGTATCCAACCCCATATATCTTGAACAACCCCTACACCTAAGATTCATGGAAATTCACAGAAGAGAAAGCAGAATGATTGTAAGAACCAAGAGAACAAGAAGTTTTACTGTGAGATAGCATTTCTTACATATGACAGATGTAGGGTTAAGCCAGCCCTTTAGGGGGCGGGCTTGCCTAGGGCGAATTTTGACTGATAAATCGGGCTCTCGGAGCCTGCACACTCCCTTTTTCCTGCCTCCTGTGAAATGGCTAAGCGGGAACCATGGTTCTGTAAGTTTGTTTAAACATTAAAACTGTATATATTCTTTAATATCTGCCTTGCATTTATTTACGCTGATACATTTGGTGTCGGCCCCATGGGGCTTTGAGGATACCTGCCCCAAATCAGAGCCTCCTGGGGGCGACAGCTCCCAGTGGCACCTCCCCGCGGAGGTCTCCCTGGGCGTGCGGAAGCAGCTGAGATTCTGAGCGACTCGATTTCCCCTGGTGCTTGCTAGAGAATCAGGCGGGACGGGAGAGCTAGCACTCCCCGGCGGTTTGAAATCCGCAGCACCTCTGTAACAGCATGATCAGTGATCAGTCCCTGTTCCCCTCCCACCTCCGCTGGTGCTTGGGTCACGTGACAGCGGCCCTGCTAGCCAGCTCAAACACACCGGCATCCCTTTGATTTGTTCACTTTGGCGGCTTTTCGCTCTGTTCCTTTTGGACCCAATTGCTACTTATCAGTCTGGTGTCTGCTCCAATTTTTGTTTTTGAGTCATTTATTTCTGACTTAGGCCACGTGGACTCAAGTGGACTCTTTCGCCACCACTGGCAGGAACCGGTCATTGCAGGTAAAAGAATTTTTTCTTTTATAAATAAAATGTCTGAGAACGTGACTCTTTTAGATTTCAACAGCTTTTTTGAGTGTACCATGTGGGAGATTTTACAAGAGGTGTCTATCACCCCACATCTATGGATATTTCTGGGATTCATAATTTTCCTTGGCACTATATGTTTTGACAATAGAAATACGATCAAGTCTCTTAAGACAGAGGTTGAACGTTTAAAAACTATTGAGAATGACAACAATCTTCTCAAGAATCAGTTTGAAGTTCTCCAGGAAGAGAACAGATCTTTGTTTAACATGACTTGGTTAACTGAGCAAAATTTAGAAAAGGTACAGGCTGATGTTAAGGAGAAATTCATTACTATGGAAGAAGGAACAGCTGCTTTGGATTGTAAATTCCAGCAGTCCCTTTCCATAGGAACTGAAACATTAACTGAGAGAATCAAAACTGCTGAATGTGACAATCGAATTTTGTCTAAAGCTTATGACAGATTGGTGGAAAGATTGTCAATACAAGAAGGCACAGTTTATGCCATAAAAATTATGTCCAAAGATGACAAGTTATCTCTAATGGACAAATTTTATACTTTAGAATCCTCAATGAAGGCTTTGGAACATAATTCTGGAAAGAGATTCAGACATTGCAGAAGGCAATGATGAATACAATTGAAAAGATTGAGGAATTTCTAAATTCTGATGAAGAAGAGCAAAGGGTAGAAAGGCAAATTTTAACTACATCTGTGAATAAATCCCTCTGGGACAATTTCCACAAAGCTCTCCAGCTCTACATGCCTTTCCAATAATAACAACAGAAAAGGTGATTTGTTCCAGAAACCCTAGGGCCATCAAGGAAGATACATGCGAGCCTATCCGTATGAATGATCTCAAAGAAATTAAACAGGCTGTCATGACTTTTGGGATGCACACCTCTTTTGTTAAAGAGATGCTAAAATCTTGGGCCACAACAAGCAGAGCCACCCCCTCGGACTGGCTCCAGCTGAGCTCCGCAGTCCTTGAGAGTGGACCGCAATTGAAATGGAAATGTTTATTCAGGCAAGAGGCTAGACTTTTAGAACAGCAGGAAAAGGCGAAGGGAATTGACATTTCCCTAGATAAAATTCTAGGTGAAGGGCTCTTTTCCGACCCTCAGGAACAAGCTAATTTGGATGAAAACACACTCTCCATGTGTACTGCAGCAGCCTTAAGGCCTTGGGACAGGGTACAAGACCCAGGACAGAGAATGGAATCATTTGTCAGAGTTAAACAGAGTCAGAGAGAACCCTTTAATGACTTTTTACAAATATTAACTAAGGCTGTACAAATAGGGATATCTGACCCAGAAGCAAGACATATAATAATTGAGTCTTTGGCTTATGAAAATGCAAATATGGAATGCAAAAAATCTTGGGGCCTTTAAAGTTCAGATCAGCATCCTTAGAAGAATGGGTCTTGCATACACTAAATGTTAACACATTTGACTACGGCACTGAAGCATGGGTAGAAGAAGCAATTTCCAATGGTTAAAGGAGACACCAGAATAACAAATGTTTTAATTGTGGCAAAATGGGTCATATGAAAAGGAATTGTAAACAATGAATTTTCAGAAATAATAATAATGCATCTTCTAGAAATAACAAAAATAGAAGGACTCAGCCTTCAGGTTTATATAGAAGATATGGAAAAGACAGACATTGGACAAATGAATGCAGGTCTACAAGAGATAGACAAGGCAACCTGATACAGACGGGAAACATGAGAGGGGGGCCTCAGAGGTCCCCATGGCAAACATGGTTCAATCATTTCCAGTTTCTGCAGAGAACATGCCTCGTCAGGACAATTAGGAAGCCACATGCCTACTGTTACAAGCAATAGTAATCAGAAAGATGAGTTACATGTGTTTTGGCAAACTTCTATAA
>NC_022029.1:15739691-15742206 GCF_000317375.1 Microtus ochrogaster
TACATTATTTAGACTCCTTGAGATAGAATGTCTAGCAAAACTTTTGTTCTCAATATTGTTTGTTATATTTATCATATGTTATTATTGTTTATAGTTGTATTTGGTTTAATTCTGTCTTATTTAGACAAACGGGGGAGATGTAGGGTTAAGCCAGCCCCTTTAGGGGGCGGGCTTGCCTCGGGCGAATGTTGACTGATAAATCTGGCTCACAGAGTCTACGTGCTCCCTTTTTCTTGCCTCCTGTGAAACAACTAAGTGGGAACCATGGTTCTGTAAGTTTGTTTAAACATTAAAACTGTATATATTCTTTAATATCTTCCTTGCATTTATTTACACCGATACAGACAGGGAAGCTGTACTCATATGTTCTGAACAGTACAGTTGTGTGAGCAGTATCAGCACAATAATAATGCCAGTTGGCATATCAATATGAGCAAGGGTAGTTCCACTTGGTCCCTATCCTAAATGAAATTATCAAGTAGCCAATGCTTGTTCAGAAAAGGAGAACCATTCTTCTCTAGGAAAGGGTCCATTCATAGGTTTATCAGTGGTAATTTCTTATTCGTTAATTTTGTTTATTTGTTTTTTCAAGACAAGGGTTTTATTATGTAACAGTTCTGGCTGTCCTAGGACTCACTTTGTAGACCAGGTTGGCCCTAATCTCACAAAGATCTACCTACCTCTGCCTCTTGACTGCTGGGATTAAAGTTGTGTGCCTCTAGTACCAAGTCTTTATTCATTAATTCTTAATATGTGATAGTTAACTGTTTTCCAAGGAAAAATGAGAACCAGTAAAAGATCCAGAACTTCCAACATCACCTGTTAGGAGTTTATAGAATTACAAAGAAGGTATTGCATTGGAGGAAAGTAGGTTGGGGGGTAATGGGAGCAATGAGAGGGTGGAGGGTAGAGGAACTGTGGTTGGTATGTAAAATGAATAAAAAATTCTAAATTAAGAAAACAAAAAAAGTAAAAATAACTCTTAAAAAAGCCATAAGACTACCTTCAATCCATTTTTTCTATATCTGCTTCAATTCTTCATAGTCTCAAGGACTTATCACTCATCATTTATTTCAAATTAAAAGGAGATGATGATAGTTAATCCCACAGACCCAGAGACTCTTAACCTTCCTAATAGTCTAACTCTTTAGTAAGTTCCTCATGGGGTGGTGACCCACAACCATAAAATTACATTTATTGCTACTTTATAACTGTAATTTTACTATTGCTATGGATTCTTATGTAAATAGCTTTGGGGATAGAGGTTTGCCAAAGGGGTAATGACCCATAGGTTGAGAACCATTGCACCTGCAACAATTTAGAATTTCAGAGATAATAACTTTTGAGTGCATGTAAGTGACAATATTTCTAGAGAAATTTAGTTGAAGCTGGAAGCCATAGCTTGAATGTAGGATCATCACATGGGTCCCAGGAAGAATAAAAACAGAAAGCAAGAAATTTCCAAAATTCATTCCCTTCCTCTCTCTTTCACCTCACACCCTCTCCTAACTCGTAGACACACCATGATCAACTACCTCGTGCTGTAGCTGCCACAGTCTCCTTGGCTTCTTGGACTGTATTGGCTTTCAGTGTGAGCTGAAGTTGCGTTGTGTAGATATTTTGTGAGAATGAGGAGAAAAATACCTAATCCAGGAATAAGGACTAAAAGAGCCTACTCAGACTGCCAGCTCTGGCCCAAGTACTGTCTCCCAGCAGTGACTAAAGGAGTCATACTTAGGTGTTTGCTTATTTATTTATAGTTGCTGTGTATGTGCACACCAGTGTGTGTACTATAGCGTGTGAAGATCAGAGAACAGCTTCGACAGTGGATTCTGGGATTCAGCGCAAATCAAATTTGGTACCAAGTACCATTACCCACTGATGCATTTCACTGGCCCTCAGTCTTTAATGTTGTAAATTCCTTTCTACAACTTGCTCTGTGATTGGCCGAACATTAGTTTTAATGTCAATTTTTTTTTAAAAAAAAAGTTTATGAATGAAATGACAGCTCATTCTCAAAGAATAGTTCCTAGAAGGGAATGATTCTGAGAACTCCTTAGTGCATAATGAATTCAACATTCTTCAATCAAATTTAATATTTAATTATAGGTAATTGTTCTTTTTTTAATGAAGTACTTTTGACATAATGTTCCATTATCATATAATTAGATAATTAACTCCCTGAATCACATTATAACTTATTTTCTTCATGTTTTCTTTAAATATTTATATACTGTACCCATTGTTATAGCCTCAAACCTTCCGGTAATTGTACATATAAGCCAGGATAGGTTGTACAGAGCTTGTTGAAGGATACGGTCTTAGTCTGTTTATGCTACTATAACAAAATACTTAAGACTTAGCTACTTTAGCCGGGCGGTGGTGTCGCATGCCTTTAATCCCAGCACTCTGGAGGCAGGGGCAGGCGAATCTCTGTGAGTTCGAGACCAGCCTGGTCTACAAGAGCTAGTTCCAGGACAGGCTCCAAAACCACAGAGAAACCCTGTCTCAAAAA
>NC_022029.1:15742306-15751357 GCF_000317375.1 Microtus ochrogaster
AAAAAAAAAAAAAAAAAACTTAGCTACTTTATAAAAAAAGTCTATGACTGGCACACTATTTTTGTAACTGAATTATCTAAATAGCCTGCGTCAATGTTTTGGTGATGCTGCCATGGTGGTGCCGTGGAATGGCAAAGGAGCAGAAAGAAAATCGGATGGCCAAATGTGCGAAGAGGTCTCATTTCACAAAGGAAGTGCTCTCCTGGTAATTATATATCTTCAAAAGTCTGATATCAGTCTTGTCCAAAGGTGGTACTCTTGGGATCCAAGTACATTCTCAGATCTGACATAGTCTATCTCTTCAACCCTGAGTTCCAAGATTCAGCACAAGAGCCTTTGGGATCCTACCCCAATCTGAACCACAGCAGGTGCACACTTCTATTTCACCAGCTTTATCCCTTTGATCATTAATATTGATTATCAACTTGACAGCAGCAAGAAGCACACAGAAAATGAGCCTCTGGGTAGACCTGTTTAGGGAAATTTTAAGACTGCTAAGACAGTCTTAAAGGAAGTAGTCTTAAAAGTAGGAAGACTGGCCCTTACTGTGAGGGTGAATAAAAAGGAGCAAGCCCAGTGAACAGAAGCATCCATCTTTCCCTGTCCTCTCACAGCGAAGATGTAGGATGACCGGTTGAGTGAGATGTTCCCACCACTGTGGTTTCTCTACTCCGACATATCGTAGCCTAGAACTGTGACCTGAAAGAAACCATTCCTCACTTAAGTTGCATATGTCACTAGACTGTTCACAGTAACAGAAAAAGAAATTCATACCACTCCCCACACTCTCCGTCTGCCAGATCATTTCTTGCAGTGTACCCGCTGTCTTCCAAAACTATAGCAGGCACTTGAGTCTTCATGGAAAATTTACCAAATGTTTCATATGTACTCGTCATACATGTTTGTAAAGCTGCATATAGGAAAAGGGGTGGCAAGGTATCACTAAGCTATTGCCATGGACATCAGAGAACATGTAATTTAACAATGGAGAACTCTGGAGGGATGCTCATGGCTCCTTAATTCAAAGGGTAAAAGAGAAATAGGTGTGCAGTGTCTGACTCAGAGATTGCCAGTTGGTAGGTTTAGTATACCCCACCTGCTGGCAGGGCCAGATTTTCTGGCCGTGTTGTCCCAGATATAGTTTATGTGTTGTGTTAACTGTAATTGCACATGACTTGACTTCCTCCAAGTCCCTTAGCTCATGCCTGTAGGAGCATTTCAATTGTATTTTGATAAACAAAGCATACCTGATGATTAGAAGGTAAGACAGCCCTACTGGTCAGCCTTACAGCCAGGCAGTGATAACACGCACCTTTAATCCCATAGCCACACTAGTTGCCATAGATACCGGGCGGTACATGCCTTTAATTCCAGTGGTACATGCCTTTAATCCCTGCCCTAAAAATGATTATAAAATGGGAGGAGACAGGTCACAGATGCAGACTCATTCTGAGATTCTGGGAGGCAGGGTCGCCATTTTGGATTGAGGTAGAAGAAAGAGTCAGTGACTTGCTGCTTTGCTTTTCTGATCCTCAGGTTGAACCCCAATATCTCTCCCTGAACTTTTATTAACTGTGCTTCACAAACCCTTGTTTCATGTCTCAGTTGGCAGACTAGCAGAATGGCTTCATATCCCATGTTTGCTCATGCCTGAGGGAGTATTTTTTTTAACATTTCCCCTAAGACTTACAACTATAGTTTTTCATTATTTATTTTTGATCATATTATTTAAGCTTGTTATATAACTCAATTACCCTACCTGCGGGGGTTCAGAAAATCATGAGGCCTTCAGGTTAATAAATGTGTCACTTAGTGCTCTTCTAAGAACATATTAAAAGACAGATTTTTCAACATTATTTTTGTTTTAATTTTTATTTGTTTTCATGCTTATTCACTTAATTAGTTTAGTTTTTCTTTTTAAAACAAATTTTTGGTATGTAACATGGGTTAGCCTGGTATTCACTTTGCAATATAAGTTGTTCTTAAACTTATGACAGTACTTTTGGTTCAGTACTATTCCAAATGCTATTGATACAGGTATAAGCCCTGGGTGGGTATTTTCTATTATCATTAACTGGAGATAGAAATAAAAAATTTAAAAATGATCTATACATGTTTTTTTTTTTGCCTGTCCTGAACTCTTGTATGAATATTCATTAGTGGCTTTAACAGACCTGTTCAGAGAGTGACATGCACTAAAAGCTCTCCTATGTTTGGAAAGGAAAAACAAAAGGTAATTGAAATGACAATGGCCTTAAAAGTTTGTCTCCATTATTCTGATATTCAAATGGTTTATTCCAGTGGGTATTGAACTCATGAATATTCCTGGAATTATACCAACAGTCTTATAAAAATCAATAAATAAAAGAAGAAAATGAAACAAAAGAGAAACAAAATAGGAAAAGTAGCTCTTCTTATTGCTGCCTTACAGGAACATCATTGATTAGCTATTTAATATACTTGCATGCAATTACACTGGATTCTAGAAATTTTACATTGTAGAGCCATGACTACTTCAGAAAGTCCCTCAATCCTAGATATTCAAGTCTCCATTTTCAGAGGCACCACAAAGAAAGCCTCAGGAATTTCGGCATTGGTTGAAATACAAAGTGACATGTGTCTGTCTTAGCACTTTCTTCCTTCCCAGAATCCTTAAAAAGCACTACAAAATAATGATAGCATTAGTCAGTTTATTAATATTTTTCTGATTGATTACTCTTATCAGAACATGATAATCTGATTACATTCTGTCTCTGAGCAATTCTTCTAGGGAATTCTTCCACCACAGCCACAAACACCACAATTATCTCTATCCTCAACATCACTATGACCACAAGCACCACTACCACCATCACAAACACAACCACCACAACTACCATAGCTACAACCACCACCATTATCTCCACCTTCAATATCACCACTATTGCAAACATTTTCACCCTCAACACTACCATGATCACAACTACAACCACCACAACCACCATTAATATCACTACCACCATAACCACCATCACCACCACAGCTACCACCAACACAATCATTTCCACCCTCACAACCACCACAATCATTTTCACCCTCAACATCACCTTGACTACAACCACCACCACAGCCACAACCAGCACAATCATCTCTATTCTCAACATCACCACCACAACAACCATCATTATCACTACCATGGTTATCTCCACCTTCAACATCACCACCACCACCACCACCACAAAATCATATCCATCATCAACATTACCACCATTATAACCATCATCATCACTATCACAACCATCTGCACCCTCACCATTACCGTGACCACAACCACTACCACCACAACCATCACAATCATTTCCACCCTAAACATCACCATGACTATAACTACTATCACTACAACCACTGCCAATATTACTACCATCACAACCACCATCACTACCACTACCACAATCATCTCTACCCTCAAAACCACCACTACCATAATCATGTCCACCTTCAACATTACCACAAACACAAACACAACCACCACAACCATCACCACAATTACCTCTACTCTCAACATCACCATGACCACAACTACTGCTACCACAACTACCACCACTACCACCACCACGGCAATCATCTCTGTCCTCAACATTACCACCACTACAACCACCACCACCTTCTTCTTTTCCTCCTCTTTCTCTGCCATTTTCTCTTCTTTCTTCCTATTTGATTGTTAACTAATTATTTATTTTTAATTTGTTTGACAGTTTAATATGTTCACACACTGAATTTCAGTCTTTCTTGCCCCAATCAGCGATCATGTCTCATGCTCCTCCCTTCTCCAACCAAATCTCACCTTTTTCCTATCTAAACTACCCCAACCTGTGTTATTATCTATTTTTTTGAAATCCTTTTACTTTATTTAAATTTAGTTGGTTTTAAACTAGGTATCTTATTACATAAAAATTTTTCATTAAGGCAATGAAGTATTTTTGAGAAGTTTTTGCTACATGTATTTTTTTTTAATTTCTGCCTCCTCCCCGCCTTTATATGTGGTATATACTTATATGTGCAGGGGTGAATACATAAATACGTACATACACACACATACACACACACACACACACACACACGCACAAACACATCGTTTTTCAAGACAGAGTTTCTCAGTGTAACAGTCCTAACTGTTCTGGAATTAGCTCTTATAGACCAGACTGGCCTCGAACTCACAGTTCTTGGATTAAAGGCATGAGTCACAACCACTCAGCAGATAATTTATAATAAAGATTGAATGTCACCTTCCAGAACTATGAAAGAGAGCCAATAGGGACGAAGCTTCTGGGTCAGCACCAGCATCATTTTTCCCTGTCCTACGGCTCAACTATGTGGTGTTTTTAACAGGACAGTCTCAATATCAACTTCTGGATGGTATCCACATTAGCAATAGCATATAATGTTGGCAGATAGAGGATCTGGCTAATCGCTCCAAAAAATGTCACCCATTCCTGGCATGGGGCTTTCTCTTACCCTGTGGCATACTGTGGAGGCACTGCCATCCATTACAGGGTAAACCCACTTAAACTGATTTTATATATCTGCATGTGTTTATTTTAGGATGCTTTTGTAGTAGTAGGTTTCCATGGGACTTTTCCCAAAGGTCTATAGCACACTAAGATGCTAGGCATGGCTACTAAAAGAAGCAATCATCATCCATGAACCCTGCAAGCTACAATCGTGATTAACCTGGCAGGACAGGACTGCTGGTATAACATGGCATGGGTGCTATAGTTTCTGATTGAATTGAAGGCCCACTCCTTAAGAAAAAAATCTACATCTGGCACTGTTATCCAGAACCTATGAATAGACTGGTTTTAGCCCCTAAGACAGAATCTGCTACAATGGCTCTGTTAAATGGCCATGTTATTAAACAGGCTCCTAACAACTTATTCTTATATTCATAGATTAGTCCATCTCTCAACTTTGATCCGATAAGCTTGTTTGTGGGGTCTATGATAATTAACACAGAGATCCATAGCTAGTCATGGTACAAGAATAAAGGAGCATGGAATGATCAGTGCGAAATGTGACACCTATACTATACTTCTTCTTTTCAAAACTCAGATCATTCTGGAAGGAGAGACAATGATTCTAAGAGCTATATATTGTATCACATATGTAAGAGACAAATGAATTTAAGGAACTGGTGTTTTCTGGACACCAGAGGGCAGATGCACATATGAACTCACAGCAGTTGTCACAGCATGCTCAAGACCTTGACAAGCTCAGGGCAGACAGAATCCTGTCATAGAGAGGGAGGCGGGGATGAAGTCGGACTGCAAACTGAATAGTTATTGGCAATTGATTGATGTAGAAATGGGAAGAGTCAGTTTTCTTTAAAAATGCTTAATTGTTTTAAAAGAACACAAATATAGGTAGGTAGAAAAGAGGTGTAAATCTGGGAAGAGTTGGAGAGTATGTTAATATTATCAAAATACAATTCTGAAAGAATTAATACAACTTTTGTGGAAATGACTGTTGGTGCACTATTTAAGCTGAGGATCAAATGGATAGGAAAATATCAAGGTACAAAAATGCAGAGGAAGCAATCTTTAAGTATTCTAGCAAACAGCTTAAACAAAAAATAAATGCTCCTTAAGGCTCAACAGCTAGAAATGCTAAATTAAATCTGGTGAAATCAACAGATAACTAAGCATCTAAATGGTACTCTCTTCACTGACTTGATAAACCAAGAGTCTTCTTGGTAGGTTAAAGCATAGACATCCAAATTCATTGGAATATAGATGTCTCTGTAGAGTGTGTACTTTGTATGTATATGTGAGACAAGAGAGATGCTAATTACTGAATGTAGAGCTTGAATGTCTAAATAAAAAATAGTGAAACTCAAAGACTTTGGTTGCCTCTCTGAACACTCCTAATAGATCAAACCATCTCTCTCTCTCTCTCTCTCTCTCTCTCTCTCTCTCTCTCTCTCTCTCTCTCTCTCTCTCTCTCCTTTAGTTTCACAATCTATAAAATAAGACAGCAAATGGTTTCAGTCTTGTTTTGTGGCAGGGGGATGAAGTATGTGGCAGTCACACTTTATCTCAACCACAGGTTACTGTTCTTATTGGGCTCACAGCGTCTGTGTTCTCAGGCCTCTTTCTCTTCTCATGCCAGTCTCGTCTTTGTGCCATGGTCAAGTTCATGTTGCTTGTGAAATTGGCTCTGACACATAGTTTATCCTTTCTCTGTACCCTATGAAAGAGTAAAGCAAGGCCTTGGAAATCTACCCATTCCCATATGTCCACAAAACAATCTCCACGAATGTGTCTTTTTAAGAGACCTGTGCATTGAGGGCAGGGAATGTCAGATGGACCAGAATTTCCAGCAGAATTCTTCTGGGTTCTGGGCAGTTGGGATGCTGTGTCTGGGGCTTAATGAGAATGTCTGGATATCTAACAGCCGTGTCCTGACTGGGTCAAGTACATGGTGCCCTGCCCAGTAGGGAACCCTTCTGTCATTCTAGTCAGTTGATGAGCAAGAGAGAGTTAGCAATGGCAAAGGCCATTTTCCCTGCATGGGATAGATTCAAAAGCACAGAAAGTACCAGGTCAAAAGTTCAAAGTGCTGCTTGCTCATTCATCTGGCAGAAGTAGGATCACAAGGGAGAAGGAGTTACACTCCACAGGAACTGAAAGCAGAGGGTTTTGAAGACCTATAAACCAGTTCCAGTCAAAAGGCAGCTGCAATATTCTAGACTCCTAAGACTTAAAAAAAGTCTCAGGCTGACAGCATATCTTCATTTCGATAAGGGAGGGTGGGGGGAGAGTATTTCCTCTCATTCTGGCAGCCCAGCAAGGAAAAAGAGGTATTAGCAGAAGCCGGAACCTGCAGGGGTCTGGCCCACATCCCAGCCATATCCTGAGATAAAGACAGGGCTTCCAAAACTCCTTGTGGGGGGAATCTGCATTTCCTGTCCTAAATGCTTAGGCCATCTGGAATGTCTATCATGGAAGCTTTAAATTTATGGAATTGTCCTCATAGGCTCCCAAAACTACTTCCAGTGCTCTACAGAATAAAAATAAGTTGAATGGAAACAAATGCGGTGGGTTTCCCAATCTTCTAGTGGAGGAGGCACAAATGTAAAATAAGCAAAATACCGAAATAGAGAAACGGAGTTTTGAAATGTGCACTTCACTGAATGATTTCAGTAAGGACAAATTTAGACTATGGGATTGACTCTGGCAATTTGAGTTTACCCTTAAATCTTCCTCGCTTAGGTTAGTGGATGCTCTCCCATAGAGGTGGGAGGAAGGGAGTCAATGGGTTGTGCGGCAGCCCCACAGCCCCCAAAGCTGTCAAGGACCTTTAGTGATGGAGAAGCAGGAGCAATTTGTTCACCCACTGGACAGAATCACCCTTTTTTGGTGTCACTGTCATTTCAGAATGTCTGGGTACAACACTGTCAAGTAAAATCATATTATGAGAAAACTAACCCTGGTGCAAGCAAGTCCATATATAGGCTGCGATTTTCCTGATACTGTGTAATAATGTACCACAAATGAAATAGCTCTAAACAATATTCATGCCTTATGTAAAGGAGATGTCTACACAAATGATCCGTTTTTAAGTGCTGGACTTTAATGTGAATAAAACAGGCTGAATGCTAAGCTGGGCACTAACCTTAAACTATGAGGAAAATCTACTTCCAGGGAAATTCTACTTTCAGGGTTTTTCTCTGGGTGTTGTCTGGATTCAGTTCTGCAGGGTTGTAGTCTGTCTGTTGTCACTCATCTGTGTCCCATTCAGATCCTCACAACTATGGAGATTCCTTCTCAGGTGGTCCTTCCTTTCTTCCAGTAACTAAAGCTAATTAAGTCCCTCCTGCCATTGAAATCTCCCTGGATTGGTTTCTGTTTATAGCCTGGAGATCTCTCTACTGTTAAGGTGTTGAAGCTGCGAGACTAGCATACCTGTAAGTCTCCATTTTGCCATTGGATGTGATCAAAATCAAAATAACACCACTGTGCCAATATGACAACAGAACTTGAAAGTCATCCTAAAACCCTGCACATGGCTTGTGACTCTATAAAGCATCCAACAGAATTATATGTTTTCAAACAAGATGGTGACTTGAGTGAAATATAAAATAACAATGAATATCATATGAGTGGTGGTTATGGCTGTCCAACAAACATGGCTACTGTTTTAGAATCTTCTCAAAGTAACCTTAGCCATACATTCTACTTCAGCTAATGCAGCCTCTCTCTCTCTCTCTCTCTCTCTCTCTCTCTCTCTCTCTCTCTCTCTCTCTCAACTTCCTATCTAACTCCAACCCTGTCACAAAAGTCTCAGCCTCAAAGCTTGAAGATCCTTCAATTTTCTAGGGCAATAATGCACGTGTGAATTCATTTAGTGATGTTGATTGTGTCATGTGCACATCGATCCCCTGCTATAGAACTTCTCTTGTCCATTTATTTTCAGCTCCTCAAAGGCAGGTCAAGTGTGCTCCTAACTTGTGAACCCTCTGCTAAGCTCAAGGAATCTGGTTCACAGCAAATACTCAATGTGTGATTATGAGATTGAGAACACTAGATGCATTCCCTGACACTGTGTTATTATATGCGGTAAATTATGTGTCCAGCAGCTTTGCATGCTGTTACGTTAGCAAAACAGATTAAGGTTTTAAGTCTCACAATAGCCAATCAATATATATTGCAACACAGAATCCATAGACTTTGAATGAGCTGGTACAGCTCAGTTACCCTCTTTTCCCATTTAATTTAATCTGTTGGCTAGAGTGTGAGCACACTGATGTTAGGGTATTGCTTCTTTGCCCCTGTAAGCAATGCTAGAGTTAGCAACAGGGAGTATGTTTAGTGGTATTTCTGATCCAGGTAATCAGATGACTTACAACACAGGCACAGTTTGATCAATGGATGTAGTAATTGGTGCAGAGGAGCTGCGTCCCCATTACCCCTGCCGCACCCCGGCTAGCTTATGCCCCGAAATAATTACACGGACACTGTTATTCTTTTAATCACTGCTTGGCCATTTCTATCTAGCCTCTTCTAGGCTAACTCT
>NC_022029.1:15755237-15758796 GCF_000317375.1 Microtus ochrogaster
AACCAATGACCTTCCTCCATCAAATGGACTCAATTTTTTTTTCCAGTAAGGTTATTCAGATTTTAAAGATATTAACCACTTAGTAAAACACAGGGTATTTCAGAGGCACCAATGAGAGAGTGATAGGAAAATCTAAAACATACACAGCATGACTTGTGAGGAGGGAGAGTGGCTAGTGGGTTTGCTACCAGAGAACACCCAGTTACAGATATCATCATCTCGGAAAGGATATGTCACTGCTAATGACAGAGCACAGAGGTCTCCTAGTACAGCAGAGTTAGGATGGGCACTTGAGTCTCTAACTTTGGGACAGGTTTAAGGAAGCCCATAAACATACCCCAATTATCTCCAATGATGTTAATTTAAATGTTGCCTCAGTATTAGCACCTATCCCTGGATGTCTTATAAAAAAATGTTACCAAACTCTTATATTTTTGGTTGTGAGCCTAGCCTTTAACGGCTGAGCCATCTCTCCAGCCCTATCAGGAGCAGAAGGAGAGGGAGCACAAGCAAGGAGCTCAGGACCGAGAGGGGTACACCCACACACTGAGACAATGAGGATGTTCTATCCGGAATTCACCAAGGCCAGCTGGCCTGGGTCTGAAAGAAGCATGGGATAAAACCGGACTTGCTGAACATAGCGGACAATGAGGACTACTGAGAACTCAAGAACAATGGCACAGGGTTGTGATCCTACTTCATGTACTGGCTTTGGGGGAACCTAGGCAGTTTGGATGTTCACCTTACTAAACCTGGATGGAGGTGGGCAGTCCTTGGACTTCCCACAGGTCAGGGAACCCTGATTGTTCTTCAAGCTGATGAGGGAGAGGGACTTGATTTGGGGAGGGGGAGGGAAATGGGAGGCAGTGGCGGGGAGGAGGCAGAAATCCTTAATAAATAAATAAATTAATTAAAAAAATGATACCAAGAAGTTTGGTATTATAATTTGTAAAAGGAAATATATATTTAGTGTCTATCCAGTTTCCTTGCATCCAGATCCTAGGATTCAGGGGAAATGTGTAAAGATGGCTTTTTCCTTCTCCCTGGTGTCTGGGGTTTTCTGGGTGGTCTCAGAGTAGAGGCTGGTTGTTAAAGACATCACCAAACAAGTAGAAGTTTTATAATGTTTAAACGCAAACTGCAAAAGACAGACTGGAGGTTGAGTTAATCACCAATTGCCAATATTGTAGAAACATCAATTTAATACAGGTAAAATCACAAACAAACAAGACAGCATTCAAAAGCTTCCTGTGTACATGCAAGTGCCAGGGTATTGGTATTCTCCAAGCATACTGTGGCACCCTGTGTCATCTCAGACTCACTGAGTTCTAGGATTATTCTCAGCCCCTTAACCACTGTGTCCTTGTAAAATCTATCCTTCATAACAAAGGGCAAATGTTCTTCTCTGTGTTCTGTGTGAGTCACTATAATAAATCATCAAACCCATGCAGAAGGTTGAGGCCATGGGAACTGTGAGAGGTATGAGTTACAATCTAGACTTCTAACTGACATCAGGAATAGGAAGCTGTCATGTGGGACAATGTTCTCCTTAACCTTTCAAATCTGTACTAAATATGGTTAATATTAAAATCAAACTAGATTTTTAAATACCTATTTGATGTCTGTCTGTTGGGGAACTGATATATATATAGGAAAATAAACTACACCCTGTGTCAAAAGTCTTTTGTATTATGCTGAAAGTGAGTATAGGAGAAAAGAGCATTAGTTAGTTTTTCTTTTTGTATATACTGAAACATCGAAGTTGGGGGGCATAGAAAGAAACTGTTTAAACTTTAACTCTGGAATGGGCTGTCCATGAAGGATTTCTGAAACAGACAGGCTACTCAGCTCTCTGTATAACCTGCATCTTTGCACTTTCAAGAGCTTAATCATGGCTAGATGCCCCAAGAAATCATGGACAATGGTCAAGTTGAAAACCTGAGAACATTATCCCCATGCTCATTTACCTTATTGGTGCCTAAGCTACGTTACTGAGTGCCCACAATAGGAAATTAACATTGCCTGGGATGGCCTGTATCTATATACTAATTAAGCCCATCAATTTACTCAGAAAGAAATATAAAGGATGCAGATTAGTCAAATAAAATAAGAACTTGTCTTTAAAAGATATATATATATATATATGTTTTATATATAAAACACTTTATAAGATACATATACATATTTATATAAAACACACACACACACACACACATATATATATATATATATATATCACTTGAATTTAATCATAAAGATGGTATCTTTGTATACAAGTTACCAAAATTTCTGACAACGATTGCCTTCTGCTTTATTTATAAAAATGAAAACCCTGGTCTTCATTCTTTGCATAATTCCTTTGATAAGGCACAGGTGCATGATAAAATGTACTTCATGCATACCTTCTAAGCAGTGAACACATCACTGGTGTGGTCCTAAACAAACCCACTTTACACTTTGGTTATTTTTGTTTTCTTGAGGGGCTCCCTCTTGTGGGTGTCAGGCATATTACCAGAAAGATTTTCTCTGATAATGGGCTGAGAAGAAAGTTTCATGTTTCAATTAAGACAAAGTTCAATATGTATGCACTTTTTAATGTCTACCTTGTTCTTTCATGTATCTTCCCAAATTAATTCTAGAAATACAATGTCCCCATAGCTCAAAAGAAATAAAAGGTTATCTAGCTAGTCTGGTCATCATTAGTGTGTGTGTGTGTGTGTGTGTGTCCATGCACATGCACACATATATGTGTTGGCATGTGTGCATGTGTAAATGTGTGTGTGTGTGTACATTTACATGGAAAAGCCAAAGGCTGATGCAAGGTGGCATCCTGTATTTCTCTTCCTCTTATCATTTGACATAGAGTCTCTTACTGAAGCCAGTGTTCCCGGATTGTCTAGACTGGAGATCAGGTGGTCTCTTTTTTCCAACACTGAGATTACTGATGTGCTTGACCATGCCTTGGTTCTACAAGGCTGCCAAAACTCAGGGCCACTTGCTTGTCCAGCAAGCATTTCCTGAGTGAGTCCCATCCTGAGAATTCAAGGAATGTTACACCTTACTTGAGTACTACTCTGAGATATTTTGAGTGATAAGCCTGTAGCAGAACCAGAAATCTTTACTTTAGAAATGAAGTTCTGGGCTATGAGTAAATCCAGGCTAAAGTGTATCAGATCTACTTTGAAGCATACTTGCTTAAAAACTGAGTTATATATTCTCTCTCTAATAAAAATATTAACCTGGTAGAGACAGAGTCACCTGTGAAGTGATGGCCATAAAGTATTTGATCACCATTAGATACATACAACTCATACTGTTAACATTGTATAGTAACTCATATTGGTAATGCCATGTAAATTCTGGAAAAGTTTCAACAACAATATCTCAGCATATTCAGATTAAAGGTGGTGCCTTTAATCCCTGTGTTAACATGGCAGAGTTCAGCTGATCTCTGGTTTTGAGGTCAGCCTGGTCTCCACAACAAGCTCCAAGCTAGTCAAGGCTACATGGTAAGACCCTATCTCATAAGGTAAAAAGCAGAGGAAGGAGAAGGAGAAGG